>NC_054750.1:12500-312500 GCF_018143015.1 Lytechinus variegatus
GGGTTACAGGCCCTACAGATCTGCTTTTCGTGTGCAAAATCCTTTCCCGCGACACCCGCACTATACATACATGTATATTATGACTGATGGCTGGAGATATTCGAAATGTAGGACCTAAATGGATAAGAAAGTGGTTTTTCAAACAGATCGAGTACATATTGAATGAGGAAAAACTTACTGAATGAACGCTTAGATATAGATCATTACACTCCATCGAATCGATATTGCATTTAATGTGGATTATTGGTGGATCACTGGCAATTGATTTCATGGGTCAGATCAACCTCTCTAGCCAAAACCATTTCTGTACACAGCATATACATGTACAATACGTTTAAGCACGGACCCTATAGGGTCCATGGTTTGAGCTAACGGGTTTCTTTGTTCTATTGTGTACGCCTTCTACACAAACGATATGCCTCGAGCACACGATGTGAGGGGCATTATGTTTTACATTCCCCAGAAATGGGGATTAGATTCAAATTCCGGGGGGACCACTTCCATTGATGAGTGGATACCATGCGCGACAATGGAGTTTCGAAAAGCACCCTAAACAATGGAAGTAAGTCTTTTTCATATTATGAAAATGCATCTCTTAATTAGTATTTGGATTGTGACACCCTACAAGTATTGGATATGTCAGTATCCCTTTTTCAGCATTTTAAACATCGTTTTGACACCCTTATAACGCTACATAGGTCTATACGTAATGTACTTGCCCACTCTGTCCCCTTTTACGCGTGGTTGCTCTTGGTATCCACTAATCAATGGAAGTGGGCCCCCCGGGCGGCCTCTCGAGCTCTAGGAGGAATCAAATGTGGCTTTGGAAAGTCGTCCTCAATCGGATATATCGCTGTTACCATAGTAGCAACCAGAATTTTGCACACGAAACGCATATTGAACGTTTCCGTCGCAGATGCGAAACGAAAAAAAAAATCTCATGTCACACAATTTGCATTGCCGGCTAGAGTTTTACGACGGGCCCAAAAAGTCTCTTCCAAAGTCAACTACCGTTGTAAATTAGCGTCCGCGTCCTCAAACGAAAGGTCGGGAGTGTTATCATGAAATACACAGACATGATAATACGCAGCAATATTAGAAATGAAATTGTGCAAAATGCGTCGTATCCAATAGCGAATTTCCAATTGTTTCGAGGATGGACCGAGTGCATTCACTGTCACCGGCCGGCCTGCATGGTGGAAGTTCCATAGAAATGGAGACTCTTGTTAGAAATCAATGCACTTTGCAACATTTCACTTCTGACTTTTCTCAATGTTCATGGTGACTGCATATTTCATGATTACATAATCACAGCAAATGGCATGTCATTGTAAAGAGGAATAATTCAGCTTTCCAATGAAACCAGTTTCATCTTTTATACTTCATTAACCAAACAGATATCATCCCCAAAACTGAGTTGCAAAACTTTTTTGAGGGGTTTAGATTAACTCTCTCTCTCTCTATTTCTCTCAACCTCTGGCAATCTCTCCCCTTCTATCCCATCTCACCGTTTCCTTCCATCCAACTCCCCCCCCCCCCCTCCCCCCTGCTGTGGAAGGGGGTGGCGATCGAGGACATTACGCGAGTCAATTCATTCATGAATCACACAGAAACAGAGAGTGGTGTGCTAAGACAGAGAGAGGGGAAGAGAGAAATCGAAACTTGAGAAAGCGGGGCGATTAATGGGATGGGGTCCATTCATTCATGTACGAGAGTGTTCTCAATTCGTTCATGTACAGAAGCCACATAACCACGCGCCTGCGCACTTCAGTTTTTTAGCTCAACTTATGAATAATTCATGCACCATAGCGTTCCCGTACGTACGTACGTACGGAAAAAATATTCGCCCCGGCCGGCCGCGAATTTTTAAACCGTAGGACGGCCACTGAAGAATCGTGAATTATTCATGAGCAATTCGCTTCGCAATCCGCCTCCCTCAATACACTAGTCTGTAATAGAGGCCGTGTTTATTGTGATCGTTTAAATGCTGCTTATGTTATGACAGTTTTTTCGTCTTGAATTATATTCTTTCCTCATCTTGATAAAAAAGAATATTGTAGTTATTAATCCAAGATTAATCTAGATCTACTACGAAATATCTCGCCGCACAAAATATGAATTAATACTTTTAAGGACTAGAAAGCAAAGACTATATGGATAAATCGATGTTACACAGCTGAACTCGCGCCTGATTTGTGGGAAGTTTTGATGCCATTGAAGTTTTTATTGTTCAAGGCTTAACCAGTTACTTATATGATATCATGACGTTATTTGACGGGGATGGGTTAATATAAATGAAACCCCACATGGTACATGCAATGGGTTAATGTTGGAAGCTAGAACTGGTGAGGGCTGCCGTATGTAAAGTTAGATCTAGATCCCAGTTGTACACAAGGCTCAGGGTGCACGTGTGTACAGTAGATCGCTCTACAGAACATTTATATTAAATTTTAATAGTCAATCAACAATAATTTGAATTTGATGCCTTTTTATATTGTTTGAATCTCCGCAGTGTAATTCACTTATTTGGGTTTGTCTTTCTGACAACGAGGTTCTTTCAATCTTGAAATTGTAATTCATATCAGTGATATGATACTACTAAAAAAAACAACAAACATACATAATATTTGACAAGAATAAATACATTTCACAAAGATTAGAATTAAAGTAACGGTATGCCTATAATGATAATCCTGTTAGAAGAAAATGTATGTGTTTGCTGTTTTAATTGACAATACTATTTTGGAATGATACGGCCTACATGTAGTTCTGATGTCACTGGCGCCGTTTCAAAGCGTATATATACATGTATGTTTGTTTATATATTGCTTGAAACTATAACTGCACTATCTTTTTTTATAATTTCAACTTTGTGGGACAGGGAAAGTTTATGTCATTATGTATGTTTCATTTAATTGCATCACATTAATCTGGTTGATGAAGAAATTGTTTTAACTTGGTATACCGTTATTTGTATTTTATACCAATTGAGTTAATCAATTTCTTTTCACAACCACAGCAATATTTAATAGCAGTTGGTATACAGTACAATCATGTTTTCGACCAACCCTATAACCTAACCTAATATCAATGTGTTCACAAAGCTAAATAAATAAAATAAAATGAAAAAAAACAGTGAGTGGGTGATGCAATTGGTCCCTCATTTGCAAGCCGACTGGGATGTGCTTATATCTGTTTTGTTAAATTAAGCGGAACCTTTGGCATGTCATAAATTTCATATTTACCGGTCAGTCAAATTTTGATGATTTTTTAGTGTTATGATTCTTTGATTTGTCTCTTTTTAATCAAATAACTTTTTTTGTTGGGATGGACTTGCCCTTTAACAGTGATGGATAAATGTTAACAGCTGCTGAACATATCCCTGATTTTCTATGTTCATATAAATTATTTTTTGAGAGGAGAGAGAACAGAAATATCATGCTTTCATGATCGGCCAGTAAACATATACCATTTTGTCGGATGTGTGAAGGGATGTATACAGTACAAAGTTACAATTTAATAAACCGCAATATTAACTGTAATGTTATATATAATTATGATCAATGTGAAAGATAAACAGGATATTAATATTCAAACCATAATGTAGCATGTAATTATGGTTAAGATGAAAGAAAGTTTGAAGAAGTAAACTTGTACTTTGAGAGAGAAAGAGGGGGAGAGGCGGAGGAGGGGTGGATGTGATGTTATGATGCATGGCAGATGATAAATAAATGAATGGATAGTGTTAATTTCAAAATCATAAACATAATATCAATATAAGTTGCAGTTAGATCTGAAGATAAACAATAATGCAATATGCAATAATGCAGCTCTAGACTGGTAAAAGAAAACTCAAACTCTATGCAAAAAAGGAAACCAACGAATCTATTTTCTGAGAATGATGAAGAATATCCACACTGACAAAACTATTCTTGTCTTATTTTATCAGGCCCTCATACAGAGCATATTAACGTATAATCTGATTTGTTACTATGGATACGGTACCATGAAAGACAGGTCTCGACTAGATCGGGTGAGACGAGTGGCACAGAGAGTGATTGGGCATGATTTGTCTAACATGGATTGTATGTTCGAACAGAGAGTACTATCTAAAAATAAACAAAATCATGAAAGATCAAAGTCATCCTCTCAATGACCAATACTCGTTCAATCGATCTGGTATCCGTATTAACGTTCCACGCACTAATATAGATCACGCTTCCGCCAATCCTTCTTGCCAAATTCTATTCACCTGTTTAATCAACTTGTTCGGAGATAATCTTCTTACAATAGCTTCAACTATACCAAAGTACGTTACATCTAATGGATAACAATAATTAAAAATAATAATAAAATGATAATAGTAATAATAACAATATCAATGAATAGTACAAGGAAAATTACATAAAACATTCCTGTTTATCAGAATAAATAATGATCACAGTTAAAATTGAGAATCAGCTCCCAACATGTCACGACCTCTAATGTGGAATCATATTTTTGTTGTCTATTTTGCATTTGATGTCTGTCCTTATGTATATGTACTCACAGCTTGTATATTATGTATATTGTCTTTCATGTGTTTGTAATGCCGGTGGAAAGCAAATTTCCATACAAATGGACTGTAATAATAAATGAACTTATGTGTTGTGCTAATATTAGCCAATTAAGAAGAATTACACAAAATTAAAAAAATTGAAATGT
This sequence comes from Lytechinus variegatus, assembly GCF_018143015.1. NCBI lineage: Eukaryota > Metazoa > Echinodermata > Echinoidea > Temnopleuroida > Toxopneustidae > Lytechinus > Lytechinus variegatus. Next base: position 17,205 of record NC_054750.1, read on the forward strand.
CATTCCGTTTAGGCAGTGTCCTACATTAGAGAATGAAAATTATCTGGACACAGAAAAATTTAAGAAAATAAACTTTTCCCCTCAAAATTTACGTTTTCAGTATAGGTATAAAATGCAGATGAAAACGAAATTATATGTACAAAGCATGAACAGATGAGAGAGACAGGAGAGATTTGAGTACACATTGTCGTCATGTTGAACATTTGGTGCCAGGTAAAAATTGCAGAGGTAAAAATGGCATAGGTAATAATGGCAGAGGTAAAAATGGCAGAGGTAAAAATGGCAAAGGTAAAAATGGCAGAGGTAAAAATGACAGAGGTAAAAATGGCAGAGGTAAAAATGGCAGATGTGATAATGGCAGAGGTGATAATGGCAGAGGTAAAAATGGCAGAGGTAAAAGTGGCAGAGGTAATAATGGCAGAGGTAATAATGGCAGAGGTAAAAATGGCAGAGGTAAAAATGGCATAGGTAAAAATGATAAAGATAGACTACATCATAATAATTATCATCCATGACCGGACTCTTGTCGACGAAATGGGCTATAAATATTATGTTCTTTTTCGTCATTTAAGATCTATACTCTGTCACTTATATGACTAAACTCGAGCATTTTCTTGCCAAAACGATTTCAATTAGTGACTGCATGATGAAACGATCGTAAGCTCGTATTAGCAGAACAACCCTTTACATACAAACCCAACGATTTTTTTAAAATGTAAACACCAATGTGTGCAGCCACTAACCCTCTGAAACGAACAAATTCGGGTCTACGTCGAACTACTTTCATAATTTAAACTGGATAAAAAAAATATCTGAACATTCTGTAATAAATGTATTTTTTAAATTTCCATATCACGATGGATCCTGTTGAATAGATATTGATGTCACTGGCGGATCCATGGGGCACATCGGGTCCGTGCCCCCCCCTTGAGAGGTACAATTAAAATCTTAGCAAATATGCTAACTCAAGTGTGCCCCCTTTTTAAAGCGAGACCCTTTTCTGCTTGCTAATTATTTTTGTGGACGAGTTAGTAGGCGGAAAACTTTTTTGCGTGTCATTTTTCAGGACTCATGTGCCCCCCCCCCTTGGAAAATCCTGGATCTGCCCTGATTAATGTGATACGTTAAATACAATTATTGTTCAGTCTTTAGAGCAATACCTCGATGCAGCTAGTCCAAGTGGATGCCAGGTTCCCAAAGGGTTTGACGTCATATATGGGAAGCTGCCCCATGACATTTTATGCACTAAAAATGGTTCATAATTGTTTTAAAAAAATATTTCAGGAGCGTCAGTGAAATGATTTGTCTCTTGATATATACTGAAGATAAAAAAAATTGATTTTTTTTCTAGAAAATTACATTTCATTTATATTTTCTATACACCAAATATATGTGAAAGCTGCTCGCAAATGACGTCATCATTAAAATATAAAAGTATAGCTTTTTTAATCTTTAATTGATTTCCTAAAACCCTCACTTATATCATTTTATTTTTTTTCTGCTATTCTACAGTGACTTTTAGTTTTAACTGAGGTTGAACTTCCCCTGTAATGAATTAAGTACAATTTCGATCAAGAGTGTGCTTCAAATTTGAATACTAATACAGCTATTTGACATGAGAAGTCCGTCCATGAGAGTCCAGAAAAAATAAGATATTTAGTAGCCAAAAGATTATCAATTTGGTGCAGACGATCTATCTATGATTTTAAGAATGTTACCCTTTCCATTTTCTTAGAACCTTTCTTAGTTAATCTATGTAGGGCTTACATGCGGGGGCTTTTTGATTTTTTTTCATGGGGTTTAAGAATCTTTTTACCTATACCATTATGACCTCTGCCATTTTTACCTCTGCCATTTTTACCTCTGCCATTATTACCTCTGCCATTTTTACCTCCGCCATTATTACTTCTGCCATTTTTACCTTTGCCATTTTTACCTCTGCCATTTTTACCTTTGCCATTTTTACCTCTGCCGTTTTTACCTCTGCCATTATTATCCTCTGCCATTTTTACCTCTGCCATTTTTACCTCTGCCATTTTTAACTCTGCCATTTTTACACCGAGCCGAACTTTTAGTCTATGAATACAGACATATTTCTAACCTGAAGCTTTTAGATCCGAGTATTCCTCCATCAACAAACAGTAAATTTACTTTAAAAACAAAACAAATAACTAATTTCATAATCAGCAGGGGTAATTTAGAATAATAACAGATTGCTTTAATTATTTTAAGAGGAAAAAATTATAAGGGTCTCCTATTCACTTGAATCAAAGACTAAGTGATCGCAAGATTGAAAGACAGCTAGCGCGCGGAAGAGGAAGGGTTCTCGCCGAGCTCTTCCTTTCCTTCCTTTTGGTTTTGGTTTTCTTTATCAGAATTGCTATTTTTCATCAAGCCGCATATTTTACGGATAATTTCGGACCAATATTTGGATTTCTTCTGCAAAGAGAAAGCAAAGGTAAGCAGGATTTGTTGGCCTTTAACTGTTTTCCATTCCGCACACACTAACGCATAGGCTAACACGTAATTTCAAAAAACCCCGCCCTGTAGCGGCGGACCAATCATGGCAGAGGGTCACGCTAAAACGGGACCGCCATTGCAAGATACCACTGACGATGAATTCCGGACTGTCACGTACGCACGATCACCTAAAATCAAATTTCGCGGCAAACGAAGACGTGAAGGAAGCTTGGACGTGGAAAATATCACGCCCAGGGCGGAATCTTCGTCAGATAGTACAAGCAACACAACTTTTACGATACATAGCACCCCATCCACAAACAGAAGGGCCAATTTTACTCTGTATATTAGCCCAATAGAAAAAACAAGAATTTCAATAACGTAAATCCCATAGAAATAGCAAGAGCAATTAAAAGCACTTGTCCCAATCCAATTGACAATATTATCTCTCTCCCTCACAGCATTATTGTCAAGTGCAAAAACCAAAAGCAAATGACCGCTATTCAACAAATAACCCAAATTGGCAACATCCCAGTAAAAATAGAAGAAAAGCGAGCCGGTGTGAAGGGTGTTATTTATGGGGTTTCTACAGCTATCTCAGAAGAGGAAATCAAGCAGGAGCTAAAGACCCAAGGAGTTTCTTTTGCAAAGAGAATTACTAAGAAAGCAAAACAAAATGAAAATGGTCCCATCGAAGAGATACCCCTCAAAAGTGTAATTTTGACATTCAATAAAACAAATCTCCCCCAACAAGTAAACTTATGTTTTCAAATTTTCCCAGTTAAGGTCTTTGTACCCCGTGCTTCAAGATGCTTCAAATGTCAACGTTTTGGCCACGGCATAGCCCAATGCAGAGCAAAGATACGTTGTGTTAGGTGCGGAGAAGCACATACCTTTGAGGAATGTCAAAAGAAAGAAGATAGGAAGTGTATCAATTGCGGGGGTAGACATTCTGCAGCATACAACGGCTGTGCCGTGGCAAAAAAGGCACAGAAAATACAGCACATAAAAGTAACTAAGAACACAACTTATGCTAACGCCGCAAAAATGCTCGCTAATGAAGAAAAAACAACAGAAAATAACTTGACCACGCCTCATAATGTAGACTCAACCAACAAGCACCAAATTGATCCCCGTGTAGCTCAAACTAAATCCGCCCCTTCAGTGGTCCGTCCAAAAGAACCCCTCCCCCAAAAGACGGCACAACAAACAGAAGTACCAATGGATTTTAATTATGAACAAACAAGAAAAGAAGAACATAGATACGAGCCTCAAACGAAAAGTAATTTTTTAACAACAGCAGACAATGAACAGATTATAAATTTTATTACTTATCTTATATTCATTTTTGCGGAAGGAAAAACAAAGAATGAAATTTTAGCTCTGGTCGAATCGGTAACTGGACGATTGCTTAAAAGTGGATCCACCCCTACCCCACAGGCAGAAGGAGGTAGCTAGTTTTTTTCTTATTATGGCGTCCCTAGCAATATTGCAGTGGAACGCACAGGGCCTACACTGCCATGGCAGTGAACTTATAAGATACCTAAGTAACCCTCACAATTTATTCTATCACATTATTTGCATACAAGAAACTTGGTTTGGGGAAGATCATATTTTTAACATTCCCAATTATACATGTATACCCAGGAACCGTATAAATCAAAATAGAGGAGGGTGTGCATTTTACATCCACAACACAGTCCACTATTTAACCCCTCATTTTGATGAAGAACATGAAATCCAACATATTAAAGTGTATTTTGGCGAGTCCCATATTGGAATAGTCAACTTTTACAATCCATGTCAAAAATTAAATGAAAATATTTTAAATAAATTACTGAGTATAGCCTGTGATACTGATAGGTTTCTCATACTAGGAGACTTTAATTCCCACAACAGCCTTTGGGGCAGTGCAAAAAATGATCATAACGGTCTTATCATAGAAGATTTCATTAATAAACACAATTTAGTTATATTAAACGATCTTTCAGGAACAAGACTTGATCCTCTCTCTGGAAAATTGTCCAATTTGGATCTTACTTTAACTTCCCCAGCTTTATCAAACCGATGCTCCTGGGAGGTCCTCAATTATTCCTTTGGCAGTGATCATTTTCCTATATCGATAGAGCTTTTTATGGATATCTCTAAAGACACCGCTCCTCAAAAAGATGATTCTAGTCGTATGAAATTGTGGTCTTTCAAAAATACAAAATGGGCTGATTTCGCTAAGAAGTGTGAAGAATTGATGGATGAATTCATAAATTTTGAAAGTCCTCAAGAATTTTATACTTTTTTCATAAAAAGTCTTACAGATATTATTCTTAAGACAGTTCCTTCTAACACAAAAAGTCAGCATAACCCTATACCTTGGTGGACTCCCGAATGTACCAAAAGCATCAAAGCGAGGAATAGAGCTAAAAATAAATTAACAAGACATATATCTGTAGAAAATCTTGCCTCTTTTAAGGAAAAAAAGGCAGAAGCACAAAAAATTCTACGCAAAACGAAAAAGGAATATTGGGATTTATTCTGTAAGAAACTCAACCGTTTCGTCCCCGAAGGCAAAATATGGGCAACAATCAAACGGATGAACGGCTTAACTAGCAAGAAATCTAACAGAATGTCGGCACTTATTGAAAAGGATAAGGTAATAACAAAAGATCCAGACAAATCAGAATTATTAGGTACCCATTTTCAGGAAATAGGATCATCTACCTTTCCAACAAAAGACCTACTACCCAACCTTGAATTGGAGATACTTCAGGCACAATCTGAGGGTTTAGATCATGTAATAAATGAATCTTTTACAATTTTGGAACTAGAAAAGGTTCTCAAAACCTGCAAAAATTCAGCCCCAGGTAAAGACAACATACCTTATATTGTTTATCAAAATCTTCCTCTTAAATCTAAAAAAGTAATGTTGAAAATAATGAACAAAATTTGGGACTCGGGAAATATACCCCATGAAATGAAACATTCTACTCTCGTTCCGATTCTTAAGGAAAAGAAAGATCCTAAACTTGTCTCTTCATATAGACCAATAGCTCTTTCTTCGTGCTTTTCCAAAATATTTGAACGCATGGTTAAAGGAAGACTTGAATGGTACATTGAAAAACATAATGTTTTGCCTCCCATAATCAGCGGCTTCCGAAAAAACCATAACACCACTGATAGTATTGTTGATTTGGAAAACACTATTCAAAAAAACTATTAATAATGGTGAACATACTTTGGCTCTATTTTTAGACGTCGAAAAGGCGTACGATAGATTGTGGATAAAAGGTCTAATTTACAAATTACTGCAGTGTGGTATAAAGGGTAAAATGCTAACTTTTCTCTACAACTACCTTTCAAATAGAACATTCCAAGTTACAATTGGAAAGAGTGAATCAAAAATTTATGTAATGCAAAACGGACTCCCACAAGGAAGTACTCTTAGTCCAATATTGTATAATATCATGATGAGGGACATCCCTATCATCAATCCAGTCACCACATCTATATATGCAGATGATATAGCAGTCTGGATGTCTGGTAATCAATTAGATGTAACCTCAAAAAATATTCAAGAATATCTTAATAATTTACACGAATGGTTTAATAAATGGGGCTTTCGTCTTTCCTCTCATAAAACCGCTCTGGTATTATTTACAAAAGCCCCCAAAAATAATTGCCCTGATATAAAACTAGGAGAAAATAGTTTAACTTTCAACTCTGTTAAAAAGTTTTTAGGTGTCACTTTTGATCACCGACTTACATGGCATACCCATATCGAGGATATAGTGACAAGGTGTAAAAGGAAACTTAACATTCTCAGAAGCCTTACTGGAACTTCATTTGGAAGCTCCTCCAAATCCCTCCTCATTGTTTATAGGGCAATAATAAGATCGCTAATGGATTATGGGTGCGAGGCCTATGATAGTGCATCCCAAACAATGAAAGCAAAATTAGATGCAATTCAATATCAAGCATTAAGGATATGTGTTGGAGGGCTCCCTCTTACCTCACTAGAAGCCCTGCAGGCTGAACTCGGGGAAATGCCCCTCGACCTGAGAAGAAGAGTACTCACAGATAAGTTCAGAACAAAGATTGAAACACATGAAGACCATCCAATTTTGCTTAATATAAAACCGTGCTGGCAATTCGATTTATCCAAAACTCAAAAAAATAATAAACCTTTTGGAATCAGAGCGGAAAAAATAAACTACTCTGTAGAATCATATAAATACGCTTTTCCTCCTTGGCTTTTTCAACGCCCGAAGGTTTCAGTAGAACTGAACAAGGAATTAAATAAACATGACCATCCTTTATACCAAAAACAAAAGAGCCTCGATCTTATTAACTCAAAATGGTCAAATCAACTCCATATTTACACAGATGGATCCAAAGAACCCGTCACTGGAGCCTGTGCTTCCTCCTTTTACGTTCCAGCTTTCCATTACTCCCAGTCTAAACGCCTCACTGATTATACTTCATCATATAGAGCTGAATTAGCAGCAATTATCTTAGCCCTCAACTGGTTAGAAAATATTGATGTATATGTAGGAGTAGTAATATTTAGTGACTCATTAAGCTCCCTCGTAGCAATATCAGAACAAAAAGAAGTACCTTTTGTCTCGGAAATTCTTACCCTATTAACAAATTTAACATATTTAGGCATAGATATAAACTTTGAATGGATCCCCAGCCACTGCGGTATTAGTGGAAATGAGATGGCGGACATGAAAGCAAAAAATGCATTGCAGAAAAAAATTGAAATCAACAACAAATTATCTTTAACAGAAATAAAACATCTCATTTTCAAAAGATACAATCTAGAATGGCAAAAAAGATGGAATGAATCCCACAGCCTCCTCAAATTATACCATCCCACTGTTAATTCTCCCTTTTTTTGTTCCCTAATTAGATTCCACGAAACCATTATCCACAGACTCCGTTTTGGTGTAATAGGATTGAACTACGATTTAAAAAGACTTAATATACACCCCACGGGACTTTGTGATACATGTAGGCCTAACAAATTTGAAACAGTTGAGCATTTCTTAATCGAATGTCCCAAATATATAATAGAGAGGGCCATGCTACTTACAGAAACAAATCTTTCAACCTCCCAAAAAATAATGGATCTCTTAAAGAGTACTAAAGTAGAAACCCAATCTGCACTGGTCCGTTTCGTTCTCAGAACGAAACGACTATATAAAGTCTGAATAAGGAGGAAGAAAGGAGACTTTTCTCCTTCTTTCTTACCCTTGGCTGATTATCCGAGTTTTTTTTTTTTTTTTTTTTTTTTTGATTTGGTGATTCGCCAGGGGGACAGAAAGGAGATAAGGATGAAGAGAAAATTTTCGTTGTTAATTTGATGGTTTGTTTAGTTCTATTTTCATTTTTTTTGTTTGTTTGTTTTTTTGCACTTTGCACTTTCATCCAATACTTTAGTTTCGGTTTCCCGAAACCTGGAGTTTTATCAGGCCACAAATCCAGTTTACTTTTGCTTTTTCTGTTGCAGCTTACTGTAGCAGAAGAAAGAATCAGAACGTAATCAAAAGAAAAATAAATTAATCTTTTTAAAAAAAGGAAGGGAAACAAAAAAGAAATAAAAGAAAAAAAGAGAAAAGAAAAGAGAAAAAGAATTCATGAAAAGAAAAAAAAGAAGAAATATAAGAAGAAAAGCAAAGAAAACAGAAGAAAGAAAAAAGAAAAGAAAAGAAAAAAAAAGAAGAAAAAAAAGAAAAGAGGAGACAAAAAGAAAAGAAAAAAAATAAAATGAAAAAGAAAAGAAAAAAGAGAAAAAAAGACAAAGAAAATAACAGAAAAGAAAAGGAAGAAAAAAAAAGAAAAAAAAATTAGAGAGAGAAGGAAAAAGGAATGGAAAAAAAAATATATAATAAGCTACTGAAAATGAACAAAAGCTGTGGCAAAAATAGTCAATCCTGACTGGTTGCCAACCAAGGAAAGAAGGAGAAGAAGAAGAAGCGAAACATCATGAATAATTCATTTTTCTTCAGTGGCCATCCTACGGTTTAAAAATTCGCCGCCCGGCCCGGCCCCCGGGCCGGGATCTCATACAGAATGACTATGAGTGGCATCGTCCGACAGTCGAACATCGATCATGTCAGTGTTTACATGTAAAAGACGAATTTTTCTCCTCTCATTTGCCAAGTTGTTTCAGATTGCACTTTCTCAAGTAAATTATGGTACCGGTACGTATCTAATACTATAATATACATTTCTTAATTTGGAATTTTCGTGAAACAGGGCCGGGAGCCGGGAGGAACTACTAATACTATACTACTAACCATACCTCGAGTGATGTTCGTGCAGGCACTTGTTCACGGTGTTCTCTGCAACCATCCTGCCTATGATGTGGGAAATCTCAGGTAGGACTAAGTCTATGGTATGCCAATGCTTAGACCAAAAGCTTCAGTCTCTGTATTTTGGTTGTTCCGCTGAACTGCGTTGGCTCACTCACCAATACATAATGGGGATTGTAGTAAAATGTCAGAAATTGTTGAATAAATCCCCAGAAACGACGGTTATTCCTGAATCCTGTACAGTCTAGCCAATGCTGTAGTCAGGCTGTACATAGCACACACTTTAAAAATCATTAAAATATCACTTTTGTGACCATAATTACTAATTTCCATACAGTTGCAATTTATTTTTCATTAGTAACTTGGGAATAATTTTTTCATTCACCAGAGCGCTCAAAAACTTGAATTTGCGGCATATTTTTGTCTACGCCCTCTATTGGTGGAAAGTAATATGGCAAGAAAATTTTCATTTTTTATCTCTATTTTTAATTAAGAAAAAATGATATAAAGAATCAAATTTAAATAAGAGCCAAGCGGTATGAATTAACAGGTCTAATGGAAACTGTCAGTGTAAAAAAATCAAGCATTTGCCCCAAAGAAAAAGAGAAAATAAGCCAAACATTGCCACCTTTATTTTGTCACACATGATGGAGATATAACTTATAAGTGAGAACAAGTCATATTAAAACCTTGTTCATTGAATGAGTGTTATGCGTGAGACTCAAGCATTTTGGACTCTTGATCATCCCCTCAAATCTCTGTCTCACGCAACTATCACAGCCTATCCCTTGATTTTTTACACTGTCGGTTTCAAATAAGCTGCTATTCATCATATAACTTGGCTTTTATTAGTCCTTTGTCAGGACTGTTGTGTGTGTGTTTTTTTTTACTCTGGCCCCTATACTACACAATCGACCTCTACGCCCTAAATATAAACAACCCCTCGAATTATCCTTCCCCCACAACGGCGTGAAAAATAGGGAATATCGCGATCAATGGGGTTTGGTACATGGTGGAGAATGAAGAGAGGGGGGAGAGAAATGAACTACCAACGGAAAGAATCTAGACTAAGCTTTTATCTAAATTTGATTCTTTGAATTATTTTTTCTTAATTAAAAATAGAGATTGAATTTGAAAAATGAAAATTTTCTTGCCATATTACTTTCCATCAATAGAGGGCATATTCAAAATATGCCCAAAATTCAATTTTTTGAGTGCTCTGGTGAATACAAAAATTACTCCCAAGTTACTAATGAAAAATAAATTGCAACTGTATGGAAATTAGTAATTTTGGTCACAAAAGTGATATTTTAATGATTTTTTAAAATGTTACGATACTGCAACAAATAACAATAAAAAAAAATTATTTAAATTTCCTTTTTTTTTTATTACAGGAAATAATTATACATAAATAAAACAAATAATGATCTTACATAAATCTCTTGAAGTGTCCGATGTAAAATCCCGAAGTGATGATACTATATCCAAGTAATAATCCAAATGATAAAAATCCCAGTTGACTGGCGAAAATTCACAATGATGGCGATGATGAAACTGATGTTGAAGTCCGATGAATAATAAGTCACTGCAACGAGTTGAAATGTCCGTGAAGACGATGTTGATGATGATTAACAGTCAATTTCAGCAATCCATGGGTTGAAGCGTGTTCATTGAACAGGTTGATGATGTTGATGATCTCGATGAGAACTGATAATTTCTCAAAATAACTGCAAACAGTTCATTGATGCATAAACTGCTCTGATCTGATCTGGTGAAGTGATCTCATATGATGTGATGTGATCTCCTGCTCTCATATGATGTGATGGTGTGATCTAATATGATGTGATCATCATCTTGAAAAATCTGCAGCTTTTATACTAATTACAAGTGTTCTAGATCATTCTCAAATTTCTACTAATCTACAAGCTTCTAGAATTGTCTTCCAAAAGAACTTTCTCCTTTCAGGAGCAGTCAAAATCCAGAACACTCTTGAATGACCTCATTGAAATCAACAGTGTAAACAAAATACCTAAGCCTATTCATTTCCACTACCAATACAATTCTATTGTTTGGCTTTTCCTTATTCAACAATAAAACTCCTTGGCCTTTAAAAATAGGCAAGGCCTGCATAATAAAAAGACATCCTGGAATGTTCTTTACAATTCTTGGCTATCCTTAAAGGGAAATAACTAATAGATAAATGTAATTGCCTTTTAAAATTCTTTTACAATTATTCATATATGTAACACCTCCCCCACCGGGGAAAAGAAAGCTTTGCCGTAGTAAAGGTTTCTTTATGATTATTTTTTCTTTTAACTGTTCAAAGTCATCTTGATAAATCATTTACAGTTATCGTGTACAAAGATATAGTACTTAACGAACATGTTAAAATAAATGAACATCAAAGATGTTTTCTTCAAATGACACACTTGGTCAAAATCATGAATAATTTCACTTTTTATACTCTTGATAGAGCATCAGCAATTACATTATTCTTTCCCTTTATGTGTACAATTTTCAAAGGGAATGGTTGGAGCATTAGGCTCCATCTATACAGTCTTTGATTCTTTGTTTTGAATTTCTCCAAAAACACAAGAGGATTATGATCTGTATAGACTGTAATCTCTCCATTGGTTAGATACACCTCAAACTGCTGAAGGGCTAGTGCGAGACTCAGGGCCTCTTTTTCAATAGTTGAGTATTTCTTTTGAAACCGATTGAGTTTCTTAGAGAAGTAGCACACTGGTTTTTCGATGCCTTCTTCATCTTCTTGGAGCAATACTGCTCCTACTCCAACATCACATGCATCAATAGCTACTTTGAACGGCTTTGTGAAGTTTGGAGCTGCCAAAATAGGCTCATTCACCAAAATGGCCTTTAATTTCTCAAATGATCTTTGACATTCGTCAGACCAAACATACTTCACTTTTGCCTTCAGCAGGTTTGTCAGAGGACTAACCACTGTACTGAAATTTGGAACAAATTTCCTGTAGAAGCCACTCATACCTAAGAATCTGAGCAATTCTTTCTTAGTTGTGGGAATTGGGAAGTCTAAGATAGCTTGTATCTTGGCTTCTCTTGGTAGCACTTGCCCTTGACCAACCACATGACCAAGATATGTGACTTTTGCCTTGGCAAATTCACTCTTCATCAGATTCACTACTAGATTGGCTTTGTCCAGCCTGTCAAACAGTGCTCGCAAATGATTCAGATGATCATTCCAAGTATCACTGTATACTAGGATGTCGTCAATGTATACGACACAATTGTCAAGTCCGGCAATCACTTGATTTGTCAACCTTTGGAAGGTTGCTGGTGCATTTTTCATTCCAAAAGGCATGACTTTGCATTGAAATAAGCCTTCAGGTGTGACAAAGGCTGATATCTCTTTGGCTCGGTCAGTCAGTGGCACTTGCCAATATCCTTTAAGCAAGTCTATCTTTGTGATATAGGCAGAATTTCCAACTCTATCAATACAATCTTCTAACCTAGGAATTGGATACGAGTCAGTCTTAGTTACTGCATTTACCTTCCGGTAATCAATGCAAAATCTCTGAGAGCCGTCTGGCTTTGGAACCATTACAATGGGAGAACTCCAACTACTCTGACTCGGTTCGATTATGTCATTATCTAACATAAACTGTATTTCCTTATTCACCATTTCCAACTTGCTTGGATTGAGCCTATAAGGATTCTGTTTGATAGGTCTTACATCACCTACGTCTACATCATGTACAGTGAAAGGTGTACGACCTGGTTTGTCTTTACATACATTCTCATATTCTCTTAACAGGCCAGATATATCATTTCTCTGATCTTCAGGCAGGTGTTTTAATGCCTCATCCATATTTCCTAACATCTCTGAGTTAGATAACTTTACACCACATGGTTCGTTCTTAGATACATCTGTATAAGACAATTCATTATCTGTCTTTCCATAGCATTCTTCTTCATGAACATCTACATGTTTTTCTTCTTCTTTGACCTGTGTTGTACCTATTGGCTGACTAGCCTCTCGCTCAAAGTATTCTTTTAACATGTTTACATGACAAACTCTTTGAGACTTTCTTCGATCAGGGGTACTGATCACATAGTTGACATCATTCAATTTCTTTTTGACTATGTAGGGACCACTAAACCTAGCTTTCAAGGGCTCACCTTGCAAAGGCAACAACACTAACACTTTGTCTCCAGGCTTGAAACTTCGCTCTTTTGCATTTTTGTCAGCTTGAGCTTTCATTTTTCCCTGCGACTCTTTCAAGTGTTCCTTAGCCACATCACAAGCTTTTGAGAGCCTTTCTCTAAACTTTGACACATAGTCTAGAAGGTTTACATCATCATCCTGAACCATAAACCTCTCTTTGATAAGCTTTAGAGGACCCCTAACCTCATGACCATAGACTAATTCAAATGGACTGAAACCTATGGACTCATTCGGGGAATCCCTAGTTGCAAACAGTAGGAATGAGATCCCTTTATCCCAGTCATCGGGATAGTCTTCACAATAAGCCCTAATCATGGTCTTCAAAGTCTGATGATAGCGTTCTAACGCTCCTTGGGACTGTGGGTGATAAGCAGAGGACTTGATCTGCTTTATTCCCAACTCCTTCATAACTTGCTGAAATATTCCTGACATGAAATTTGACCCTTGATCAGATTGAATTTCCTTCGGCAGACCGTACCTAGTGAAAAACTGCACTAACGCCTGCACCACTGTCTTCGCAGTGATACTCCTTAAAGGTATCGCCTCTGGAAACCGTGTAGACAAGTCCATAATCGTCAGGAGAAATCTGTGACCCGACCTCGTTCTGGGTAAGGGTCCGACACAATCAACAAGAACCCTAGTAAAAGGTTCATCAAATGCAGGAATGGGTATCAATGGAGCAGGCTTGATAGAAGGCTGTGCCTTACCAATAATCTGACATGTGTGACATGTCTTACAGAAATGCACAACATCTTTGTGCATCTTAGGCCAATAGAAATGCCTCATAATTCTATCTTCTGTCTTCCGAATACCGACATGACCTGCCATAGGTAACTCATGAGCCATTTTCAGAATATCTGTGCGGTAACAAGGAGGAACTACAACCTGGTGAATTATACACCAATCTTCATCAGCTGGTCTCCGGGGAGGTCTCCATTTCCTCATCAAAATGTCATCTTTGACATAAAAGCACTCAGGAACCTTATCAGCCTCGGCCTCAGAACATGCTTTTTGTGACAAGCTTTTTAATTCTGGGTCTGCCTGTTGTGCCTGTACAAGGGAGGATTTACTAAACAAACTATCATTGTTAGCAACAGAGCCTTCAACACTATCCCCATTCAAATCCTTGAAAAAGGTTTCAGCTAACCAGACATCAGTACTCTCCTCTACATCAGCAGATTCCGCATCATCCTTTTCAGCTCTACGAGTCTGAGACCTAGTAACAACACAATCCGGGAAAATCCCTGGAAAATCTTCCTGCAACAATTCAGTTTCAGCTACCTCAACGGGCTTTTCCGAAACCACTGGAGATGCAACAACTTTATCTCCAGCCAAGTCGTTACCTAACAAGAAATCAACACCTTTCATGGGTAATTCTGGAACGACACCAACAGTCACAGGACCACTAACTAGGTCACACTTTAAGTCGACCTTATGCAAAGGGACCGACATGAAATTTGGGCCAATACCTTGAACTAAGACGTTGGCCTTTTCTGAACTCTCCAGAGGAAGAGCCGAATCACCTGGCACCATCAGGGACTGTGCAGCCCCTGTATCCCTAAGGATCACCACTGACCTACCAGCAGCACCAGTCGAACAAGGGGATACTTCACCATCATGCAAAAAACTTCTAAAAGTTTCATCAACCTGTTTGACTTTATCAGCAAATACCAGAGAAACACTCTCAACATCTTGATTGGGCTCTGATGGAACAAACTCCATCGAGGGAACACTTGTTTGCTTGACAAAACCCATGTCTTTCTTAGTTTTGGTTGGCATTCCAACCAATTTCCAACATGATTCTTTCAAATGTCCCGATTTATGACAATGAGTACAAATTTTGGAACTACGACTCTCAGACCGTTTGGTTGATTCTGTGCCCCCACTAGCCTGATTCTTATTAGCGTCTTTGTCCTTGCTTGCATATTTTCCCTCACTAGGTTTATTGTGGGATTCAAATGACCCTTTACCTTTCTTTTTCCAATAATTCTTGAAAGGAGGCCTATCTCCACTACCTTTATGTGTGACCTCAAATTCATCAGCTACTATGGCTGCTTTACTGACTTCAGTAACTCTATGGTCATCTAAGTGAGATTTAATGCCAAAAGGAAGACTCTTTTTGAATTCTTCTAGGAGGACAACTTCCCTAAGGTGAACAAAATCTTTGTCAACTTTCAGTGATCTGTACCACTTATCGAACATCATTTCTTGTTCCCTAGCAAATTCAACATACGTCTGGCCTGTTTGTCTTTGCATGTTCCTAAATTTATGTCTGTACGCTTCTGGTACCAACTCATATGCATTGAGAATTGTTTCTTTTACTGTAGCATAGTCACATGATTGCGTTTCAGAGAGCGAAGAATAGACTTTTGCAGCCTTTCCAACAAAAACACTTTGGAGGAGAAGAGTCCAGTATTCCTCGGGCCAATTCAGTCTCTTGGCCACTTTTTCAAATGACACAAAATATGTATCAACTCCCTCTTCATCAAATTTTGGCACAAGGCGAATGTTCTTCGCCACATCAAAGCCTTGGGGAGATTTATCTTTAACAGAGCTAGTATTAGTATTTGCATGAGTTAACTCCATTTCTTTCAATTTCAACTGGTACTCCAATCTCATTCTCTCCTTTTCAATGTTTATTTTCTCCATTTCAAGGTTTTCTTTGATTCTTTCCTTCTCAAGGTTTTCTTTAATTCTTTCCTTTTCCAATTCAATGTTTGCCAGTTGGATCTGAGCATCCTCTGACATATTGATAGAAGTTTCAGGCTCCTCTGTAAGCTTCATGTGACTAGCTAACAAGTCAATTATCTCTGCCTTCTTTAAACCTGGGGCTAGAGATACACCCAAATGATCACAAACTGTTATCAAATCATCCTTCTTCAGTGACTTCAAATGATCATATGACAATTCTGTCATTGCAAGAAATTCTTCAACATCAAATGTAGCCATAGTGAATATACACAAATACAAGCACGTAATAACACAGTACAGTATATTCTAGAACTTTCCAAAATGTTTCCAATTCAAATTGGCTTTTGTTTCAAATTGACTTTCGTCTCAAATTGGCTTTCGTTTCCTGAAAAACTGGTTTTAGTTTCAAATTGGCTTGTACAAATTTGGTTTTCGTTTCCCGGACAACTGTTTTTAGTTTCAAATTGGCTTGTACAAATTGGCTTTCGATTTCCCGGACAAGCCCCCAAAATTATTTGTTACGATACTGCAACAAATAACAATAAAAAAATTTTATTTAAATTTCCTTTTTTTTTTATTACAGGAAATAATTATACATAAATAAAACAAATAATGATCTTACATAAATCTCTTGAAGTGTCCGATGTAAAATCCCGAAGTGATGATACTATATCCAAGTAATAATCCAAATGATAAAAATCCCAGTTGACTGGCGAAAATTCACAATGATGGCGATGATGAAACTGATGTTGAAGTCCGATGAATAATAAGTCACTGCAACGAGTTGAAATGTCCGTGAAGACGATGTTGATGATGATTAACAGTCAATTTCAGCAATCCATGGGTTGAAGCGTGTTCATTGAACAGGTTGATGATGTTGATGATCTCGATGAGAACTGATAATTTCTCAAAATAACTGCAAACAGTTCATTGATGCATAAACTGCTCTGATCTGATCTGGTGAAGTGATCTCATATGATGTGATGTGATCTCCTGCTCTCATATGATGTGATGGTGTGATCTAATATGATGTGATCATCATCTTGAAAAATCTGCAGCTTTTATACTAATTACAAGTGTTCTAGATCATTCTCAAATTTCGACTAATCTACAAGCTTCTAGAATTGTCTTCCAAAAGAACTTTCTCCTTTCAGGAGCAGTCAAAATCCAGAACACTCTTGAATGACCTCATTGAAATCAACAGTGTAAACAAAATACCTAAGCCTATTCATTTCCACTACCAATACAATTCTATTGTTTGGCTTTTCCTTATTCAACAATAAAACTCCTTGGCCTTTAAAAATAGGCAAGGCCTGCATAATAAAAAGACATCCTGGAATGTTCTTTACAATTCTTGGCTATCCTTAAAGGGAAATAACTAATAGATAAATGTAATTGCCTTTTAAAATTCTTTTACAATTATTCATATATGTAACAAAAATGTGTGCTATGTACAGCATTGGCATACCATAGTCCTACCTGTAGATTCCCCACAGGTTGCAGTGAACAAGTGCTCCCATAGGACTTTGGTACCAAAATTGTTTATTTGGTTGCTGGCTTTTCAATATGGTCCCTTTTGGCTTTATTTTAGACCAAAAATGATTGAGTTCAAATTGGGGGCAAGTGTGATGCAAAGAAATCGGTTGGTAAATATAAAATAATAGGATACACTGCCATACATATTGGCCTGGGGCGTTATTCTGAAGCTCAAAGCATTTTGGTATTCTGAAAGTCTCTTTAGTGACCCTTTCCTTATATGGCAGGTTTGCGTTGCACGCTCTTGCATGATAGTATGTGTTATGACTGCGAGAAGACTGAAATGAGTAGTTACGAGACTTTGCCGTATTCTGAAAAGTGCTCCAGATTCAGAGCAGAACAAAAACTATTTAGGGGAGATTAGTGTTAGTTGGAACATTTGTGACAAAAAAGCTGATAAATTCTAATAGACTTTATTCAAGAAACAATCAATATAGCAGCTTAAAGTATATAAGGGCTTCAAATCTACCCCATAAAATTTTAAACTCTATGATGGTTACTGAAATAAATTCTCCTTGAACAAGACCATCGCAAGTATTCCAACTTTCCCTATGTACGGGGTAAGTTGGAACGTGGTATAGGGTAAGTTGGAAAAACTTGGAACAATACATGGTCAATTCGGAATTATACTAAAACTACAATACGACTGTAATATTACATGGTTTTGGCCTATTCGCTCATTTTTTTCAAGTTCAAAATATCAAAGGTGTTTGTTCTGATGAACTTTATGTTTTCTATTACAGCCACTCACGCAAGCCAACTTTGTTGTATAATTCCACATGGTTGTGTGCATTTGATTTTACATGCAATTTAGTGTATCAGAAATTTTGTGTACTTCTGTATCAAATTTACATTACAAAATTGTTTATATTTTTGAATTACCGTAATTAATTATGCAAATAAGCATATGAAATTTGCCCTAATTTTTTTCTTCATGTTTTTGCCTTTATTCAATTCTTTTAGCTAGTACAAATGAATGCTAATTTTTGGTAGAGTATCAATTTTTACATTTATAACAAATATGTACCCCCAAAATTTCCAAAAATATAATTTATGTATTTTTTTGTTTTTGTCTCACCTTGCATAGCAGAGTGAGACTACAGGTGCCACTTTTCCGGCGGCGATGTCAACACCAAATCTTAATCTAATGTTAAAGACAAGTCCATCCCAAGAAAAAGTTGATCGAATAAAAGGAGAAATTGAATCCAACAAGCATAACACTGAAAATTTCATCCAATCAGATGTAAAAAAGGAGAGTTATGATGTTTTAAATTTATTTATTTATTTCATTTCCAGGCAAGAAAACATGATAGCAATAGAAACATTACAACAGAAATGTAAAATTGAGCACCAGCCAATGCCTGGGGATCAATTGAAAATTATGTCGAGAGGTTCTCCACATTGGCTGGTGTCTACATGGAATAACACAAAATAGCAATAAATTCAAACATGTAATTACAATACTTCTATATAAATTAACCTTCATCGTAATATGAATGAAAAAAAACAAGGTTATCAATTTAATACTTTACGAGAAAAAAAAAGCAGATTGTGTCAAATCAGAAATTAGTCATTTATGAAATTAGAAACAGAGATGGTAGTTCAATTTATTGAATTTTAAGAGTCTGAAATGAATTTTTGTATATGACATTTGTCACGGTTATTTGCGGGTTTAACAAAAAAAAACAGCAAAATAAGTATATAACAAATAATGATTGAAAAAAACAAAGATTCATACCCAAAGTACATGTATATTCAAGGAAACGACTTCTTAGATATCAACTGAATTTAAGCTACCGTGTAAAGAAAGGTAAATAAATTTATGTGTAACAAAAAAAAAATTAAACAATATGAACAATGGGAAAGTATCATGGCAAAGCATTAGAATATCAAGTAATCATAAATGAAACACACATTCAAAGCATTGATCTGATGTGACATGAACTAAGTTGAGAGTTTTACACGAAAAGGGGAATGGTAATTAATTAATAAAATGAAGGTGTAATAGAATTCCAGTTGATTGAAATACATGTATGGCTAATTACTAGGAAACCAAATAGTTAAGGTACAAACAAGAGTGTGACTTATTAAATGTAAAAAAAAATAACAAATCTAAGACATGCTAGGAAGACTTTAGAAGGGATCACAATTTTTATACTGCATGAGACTACAAATTAAAAATGGTTCTAGCGTTATTAGGGTATGGGTACTAACAAATTAATATGCTTCTACGAGGGGAGGTAATTCAAAGAAGAAATTCCGTAACACATTGAGGAAGGGGAAAACGTTGGTTCCTACACACAAGTCTCTGTCTGCCTCTGATAGATGCTCCAAGTATCTGGGAAAAACATTGAAACAAGTAAATCTTAAACATTTTGATTGTGCAAGTTGATGATTGAAGACGAGTGTGAGTTCGTCTATGGCTTTGGATTGGTAACAGAGAAGTAGGCATGTCATAATGTCTATGCAGGCACTTTATTACAAAAGACATTGACAGGTAAACGAGTCTATTATAGAAAGGGGGTATGTTTTAGGAGGGATAGGCATTCCGTGTAAGATAAGGAATTGGCAACTTCGTATGGGAAACAAAATCAAGTGAAATGCCTTTGCACACCTTCAATGGCTCTGATATGGTTTTTCTGATGGGGGAGCCATGTTGGAATACCATACACAATTACAGGTCTGCATAATGAGCAGAATAGTTTTGTGAGAACTGCACATGGCATTTCTAGATTTCACTGCATGGCAAATAAAACCACAAAGCATGGAACATCTGTTAACAACATGTTGAATGTGGTCTTTCCAACTCAGATCTCGTGCGAGTTTGAGTCCAAAATATTTGTAGCACTCAACTTTGTCTAACTGCTTTTCTCCAAGGAAGTAAACAGTGGTCACTGGTTTACAGGACCTAGTTATATGCATAACTTTACATAATTTGGATGAATTCAGGACCATGTCATTGTTAATGCACCATAAAAGTATATTATTCAGGTCTGTTTGCAACAATTTAGAGTCATCAGGGGTATAGATTTCCTTATACAGGACCGTGTCATTGGCATGAGGGGGGAGGAGACAGTGTTCGGTAATTCAGCAGTAAAGTAATTAAATAGGATTGGTCCTATAACGGAGCCTTGTACACCGGAGGGAACTGCTATCCACTCCGATTTTATCCCTTCAAACAAACACACTGTTGCCGATCTGAGAGGAAAGAACATATCCAACAAAGCAATTTTCCACAAATTCCATAGTTATGCAACTTTTGGACTAGTTTGAAATGGTTAACCTTGTCGAAGGCTTTGGACCAGTCCAAAAAAAATTGCATCAATTCTTGGGGGTTTAGACTGGTCCAAAGCCTTTGCCCAATTAGAATGGAGGGTAACAGCTTGTGTTGAGGATGAGCGCTTTGGGAGGAAACCATGCTGGGAATCAGGAATAATTTTGTATAAAAGTTTGTGAGTGATTTAGAAGCTTGGCCACAATAAGCCATTCAAGTATCTTACATGGAACAGAGCTAAGTGAAATTGGTCGATAGTTTTCGATCTTCTTACGGTCACCACTCTTGTGGAGCGGAGTCACATAAGCTTGCTTCCATGACCTGGGTACACATCCAAGCTTCGGGCTTAGATTAAAAACTTTTGTAAGGATTGGAGTGATAGCAGTATCACCAATTTTAAGAAAGTTGGGGGAAATGCCATCAGGACCAGGGGGCTTATTGACTTTCAATTGTACTATTTCTTTAAAAACCTCACACTCGTCTATTTTAAAATCTTTCAAAGGAGTCATTCCAAAGTGGGCCGTACAAGAATCATTTCATCATTCCACGTTTCTAACTGTGGCGTGGAGAAGTTTCCTACGAAATGATTATTGAAAGCCTGTGCAATCATTGAAATAGATTCAACCGAATCATTGTATGAGAAGCATGACACATTAGATCTCTTTCTTTGAGCATTTACAAAACAATTTTTGTTTAATTTCACAAAACACTAATATTCCCATCTTGGCCGATAAACAAATGAGGAAACAGATGACATCACTCACTATTAATTTTCTTTTGCATTTTATTTTATTAAATGTGAAATATTCCGATTTTCCACCTGTTGTCCTGTGAAACAACAATTAATTCCTCCCTGGACATGTGGAACTAGCATTGTTCAATACTATATCATGGTTCAATCAAGTTGGTCCTTATTGTCAAATCTGTAAAAAAAAATGAAATATTGTATGAATTCAGACAATAAATGATTTCTCTGACTGCTGCTCTTGTCAATTGATTGATTTTTTTATTTTTTGTCTCACCTGCATAGCAGAGTGAGACTATAGGCGGCGCTTTTCCGACGGAGGCGGCGGCGTCAACATCAAATCTTAACCTGAGGTTAAGTTTTTGAAATGACATCATAACTTAGAAAGTATATGGACCTAGTTCATGAAACTTGGCCATAAGGTTAATCAAGTATTACTGAACATCCTGCATGGGTTTCATAAATTTCAGGTTACATGACAAAGGGTATTTAGGGTCAATGAACTTAGACCATGTTGGAGGAATCAACATCAAAATCTTAACCTGAGGTTAAGTTTTTGAAATGACGTCATAACTTAGAAAGTATATGGACCTAGTTCATGAAACTTGGACATAAGGTTAATCAAGTATCACTGAGCATCCTGCATGAGTTTTATGTCACATGACCAAGGTCAAAGGTCATTTAGGGTCAATGAACTTTGGCTGAATTGGGGGTATCTGTTGAATTCCCATCATAACTTTGAAAGTTTATGGATCTGATTCATGAAACTTGGACATAAGAGTAATCAAGTATCACTGAACATCCTGTGCGAGTTTCAGGTCACATGATCAAGGTCAAAGGTCAATGAACTTTGGCCGAATTGGGTGTATCTGTTGAATTACCATCATAACTTTGAAAGTTTATGGATCTGATTCATGAAACTTGGACATAAGAGTAATCAAGTATCACTGAACATCCTGTGCGAGTTTCAGGTCACATGATCAAGGTCAAAGGTCATGTAAGGTCAATGAACTTTGGCCATGTTGGGTTTTTTTGTTGAATAACCATCATATCTCTGTAAGTTTATTGGTCTAGTTCATAAAAAGTGGACATAATAGTTACCATGTATCACTGAACATCTTGTGCGAGTTAGAGTAGTTTTCAAAGTCAGCACTGCTGCTATATTGAACTGTGTGATGCAGGTGAGACGGCCAGAGGCATTCCACTTGTTTTTTTAATCATTAGTATGTCACATTATTTATATTATATGTACTCGATTTCTACTTGCAATTACGAACATTATTCAATTATTTTCACCACTTGTATACAATCATTATTTTTTTAAGTACTGTACCGACATGTAGATGACATAAATATACTGTTTGAATGCTTATAGAATTAGCAAATTTATATATAATCAAATATTTAAAAATAAATGATCTTTGAAAGTCAGGTATTATTGTAGTGCACAAGAATTGAAAGTTTTTTAAAAGGTAATTTTTCTTCCGCATATATACATTACATGCGCGGATATAAATCCATAACTCTTATATTTGACACTTTTTATTCCAATATTCTTACTAAATGATGGACTCGTATGATCTCTATGTTGTATTCCTTTCCCTTCCTTGCAACTCTTTTCTTCCTGTTGTTTGTCTTTCTCTATCCATATTTCTCCCTCTCTTTTTTATCCATCCCTCTTCCTCTCTTTCTTCGAAATGTTGAATTGTAAATACTACTGCTTTTTTCTTAATGTACAATTCGGTAAATGATAATGGACCACTATACCAATATGTGTTAGGATAATATTTTACTTTCGAATTCTTCTAACTTTGTTTATTCTTACGTACACTTCATGTTTTTACCTCTTTCATAATGTTTGTACCTTCTTTTCTTCTGACTTTCTGCTCCACTCCTTCCCTTCACTCCCCCTGTCTCTCTCTCTATCCCTATCCACCCCCCCCCCCCCTCTCTATCTGCCTCTACTCCTTCCCACCTCTCTCTTACCTTTCCAAAATTCCACAACAATACCATACCTTATCCGTATTATTTATTTTGTAATTACCTGTGTTATTGTTTGAATATTTTTTGTGTCTTTATTACCTTGTGAATACATCGCAATTCGGTCTTAGCCGCGATGATGTCTTGATTTTGATTAATAAACCATTTATCTATCTATAAAAAGCAAGAAATAGTGGGGGTCTTCATCGACTGTCATTTGCATGTCACTGAGTTTTATTATCACTGTTTTGTTGAAAATAAGCAAAACTTTAAAACGTCATAACTTTCTTATTTTACATCCGATTTTGAGGAAATTTCAGCATAATGCTTCTTTGATTTTTCTCTACTCAAATCAACATTTTCTAGGGTGGACTTGACCCTGAAGTTTTTGAAATGACAGCATAACTTAGAAAGTATATGGAACTAGTTCATGAAACTTGGCCATAAGGTTAATCAAGTGAACATCCTGCATGGGTTTCATAAATTTCAGGTCACATGACAAAGGGTATTTAGGGTCAATGAACTTTGACCATGTTGGAGATTCAACATCAAAATCTTAACCTAAGGTTAAGTTTTTGAAATGTGGTGATAACCAAATTATGTGGACCTAGTTTATGAAACTTGGACATACAGTTAATCAAGTATTACTGAAAATCCTGATCAAGTGTCATGTCACATGACCATGGTCGAAGGTCATTTAGGGTCAATGAACTTTGGCAAAATTGGGGGTATCTGTTGAATTACCATCATAACTTTGAAAGTTTATGGATCTGATTTATGAAACTTTGACATAAACAAGTATCACTGAACATCCTGTGCAATTTCAGGTCACATGATCAAGGTCAAAGGTAACCAGACTTTTTGTGGAAATACCAGAGATGTCCTTGTGGGGATCAGGACAACTACCCCCGAGACAATTACCTCCCGAGGAAAATTACCCCCTGACAATTACCGCCGAGGACAATTACCACTGGGAAAAATTACCTCCCCCCCCAAACAAAAACCTCCCTGACAAAAGGATTGCACGGAGTCATACGTCGGCTGTACGTTTGACATAAGAAGTACTCGAGTATCTTGGATTCAAAGAACGCCGTAAGAAAGCTGTTAAAGTGAGCTCCATCCATAGGTGGATCCAGGAGATCCAGAAGATATCAGCTCGCGCTTTACTTTTGCATCATTTATTAAGTGCTTTCCACATCCACTTTACAATTTCCGTACACAATACTTTAGATAGTGCTCAAATTCACAATTTTCATACAGGAATATCAAGTATTTTGCATTATTAATTTTTTTAATGAAAATATCAGAATGCCCAGATTATGTCTAACTCTAAAACACGCACACAACATTGAGATACGCAGCTTCATCTTTATTCAAAACGTGCTAAAATTGTCTAGTTTCAGATCAGATCGCGCTTTGCGCTTGCATGATTAATGTAGGAAGAAACCAAATTACTCATTCTTTTTCATGATTTACAAAACATGATTAGAGTGTCCCATTTTTAAGTCTGAAATCTCAATTTTGTTACGCTCGAGCTTTGTGCTCGCTTCAATTTTTTCGTTTTGTACTTATACCATTAATGATTACAAAAAGTGCTAAGAATGTCATTTTTGTTAGGTCAGAATGTCAAAAGAAATTCAGCTCACGCTTCGCGCTCGCATTATTTAATAGTTGAAATATGTAGCGTTTTAATGGCTAACTGCAAAACCTCCTTAACAGGTCCCTTTTCGATCAAGCCAGATACCATATTAAAAATTTCTACATGATATGCTGTAGTGAGCCCCCTCAACATTTTTGGCTTATTACTCCACAGGGACAACCCCTTCAAAGAAATAAATTAAAATCAACTTTGAATTCGATCATAATTTGTACGTCACCGTAGCATAAGATCATTCGTTTTGGCAAAAAAAAAAAGAAGTGGAAAATGAGAGGAGGATGAGAAGTGAATAATGTAAGGTGAAGGGGAGACTTTCTTTTTATGTCGCTGTAAAAAAATTTGTTCACGCTTCCCGCTCGCACTGCTTTTAATTTTCGATGAGATTCATATCTTGCTCAATATAGGCTGATATGGAGCTTAAAATATGAAGTTATGAAGTCAATATACAAAACATATTTCATCTCTGATATCGAGCTTTCATAATTTTTAAATTTACAAATTTATTTTTTCAAGTGCTCTGTAAAATGTCCGTTTTATGGTATAAACATGAATATTTTCAGCTCACGCTGCTCGGTCGCATTATTTGATTTGCATAGGCCTACTTCATTCTTACAAACCGTCCTTAAAATGCAACTTAAACGAATTGTATACTATCATGATTGCCAATTTGTGTAGAAAAAAACACTATTTGATTATGTCATATTGTTTACAATTTAGTAATTTTGGTACTTAATTTCCTTCTTTAATGTTGCTTTCACCCAAGAATAATACACAAAAAACACCTTGTAATTTTATCATTTAGGGCTTAAATGGTAAAATTACAAGGTTTTCTTGTGTGTATTGTCTTTGCATAAAGTTCTTTAGATTACTGTATTAAGTTATAAAGCCACATTTTAATCTGGAATGTGCACCAATTGTTTCATGATTATTAGCTTCTTGTTAGTTGATTGTTTTAAAATAACAGGATTATAGGTCCTACTTGACAGTTATAGTGTTGATAGTTGCGTTATGGACTTTCAATATATTTCTACCTATGAAGGTGTCTTTTTTACGTTTTACCTATTTGCCTGATTTCTTTCCTAAAATTAAACCCAAATTGAATATTTAAAAAATCAAATCAGTTGGAATCAGATATTCAGCATTTGTGATTATTATGACTAATTGTGTTCAATTGTTCTATAAAAACTTTGTATGAGGGCCAGTTTACACATTTTCCAATGAATATATGCATAGCTAAACGGGAGGTTTCGGTGTAAGCCCCCCCCCCCCCCCCCCATTTTTCCAAGATGCAGAAGGCATCGCTAAACAAAAAAAAAGAAAAAAAAAGAAAGTGAGAGATCAGGAAAAAGAGCAATATAAAAGAGAAAGAAAAAGTTCTCAACTTAAGATAAAGTAGCAAATATTTCAAAAACCTGTGCCACCGACCGAAACTTACAATGGGTCCCGCTTAATTCTAACATTGATGCTGGAGAGAAGGGAGGATTTTCTGAAGTAGTTGTCCGGGGGACGGGGGGGGGGGGGGAATTGTCTGGGGGGTAAATTTGGGGGATAGTTGTCCGTCCTTGTGAGTGCTCTGCCATCTGCACTTCTTTTCCAATCATCTTTAAATGTGGCATGAAGGTCCATTCAGCAAAGTTTCCTATTGATTTTAGTGTAGAGGTGTGGAGACATTGTTGCCATGGTAACAAGATTTTTTGTGCAAATAGCAGAGATTTCCTTGTGAGTGCTCTACTGGCTGCATTTCTACTCCAATTATCTTCAAATTTGTCATGAAGGTCCATTATGGTAAAGCAAAGTTGTCTTTAATGATTTTGGAGTGGGTATAGACAAGGTTGCCATGGTAATCATTTTTTTGTTGAAAATTTGGTAAAACCTGTAACTTCTACTTTTTTTTCCAGTTTGTCATAACAGTTGGCACACAGAAGCAATATTAGTAGGTGAAGCGAAGATGCCTATCCTTTTTGGTGGGGGTCTTATGGTTAGGTTTACAAATTATATCCAGATTACTCTATAATTGTATTCCCCAACAGGTGATAATGGACAATAGGCCTACTTTATAGGTTCTGCAGAGTCACGCTGCTACGTCATATTATTGTCCTCAAATTTGGTACCCTTAGGCAAAATGTGGGCAGGGTCCTTGTTGCCTTTACAAATAAAATTGTCAAATTTCTTTGTGAGCTCTATATATCACAATGACGGATGACATGGTGGGTTCAGGGGATACATGTGGTTTGCGGCGCCACCCACTGATCATCTCGAGTTAAAGTTGAATTCAAAACCTTTTTTATTTTATCTCCTTCAGATACTGAGGGTTCTCTTAGACTCCTAGGTGGAGCTACTTTATCTGAGGGAAGGCTAGAGATATTTCATGATGGACAATGGGGCACCATTTGTGATGATAGCTGGGATATTCTTGATGGTAACGTAGCCTGCCGGCAGCTTGGCTTTGTTGGATTGGATGAAACAATCGAAGTTGTGTATGGAGCTGGTCAAATCTGGCTAGATGATGTAGTTTGTACTGGCTCAGAACCCAATCTTTCTTCATGCAATCATGCAGGCTGGGGAACACATAATTGTGCCCATTATGAAGATGTTGGGATACGCTGCTTATCCAATGATGGTAAGTGGCACAATCAATTCAGATTTTGATTTTATATTTTTTTCCTGAAAACAGACAAACATGAAGGATTTTAGAATTTAAATCAGATGTGAAAAGGATATTATGAATTAAAAGAAAAATCCCAAACTTCACCCACAATGATAAGGATTCCTTGAGTGGCCAAGGATCAATAAGTACTTCAACAAAAATACATTTCACACAGAGCTGAGTGAAAATAAAAAAAATTATCGTAATACCGTATAGGGCACAGTTTTTCTCTTATCCGTGTCATTTTTACTGTTGGCTATGACATCTTATACTACCTGTCTAATATTACTAAGAATCTTGCTGAAAAAAAACAAATCACTGTAGCAGCTCCCAAGATTTAGAAAACTTCTCCCTCCTAGAGAAGCTGCCAGTTTTGTTTCCTTAAAAATTTCCCTTGAATTAAAGCTTCCCTTTTCCCAATAATGAGCAAGTCCAAGAAAATTTCACTCTACATGTAGAAGACAAAATGTAATCTTTATTTTACGAAGTTTTCTTTGGTGGGGTAAGAAAGGCCAAATGTTGAATTTTAAAAGTTCATGAAAAAATGGTTGATAATATGCAAATTTATGCTTATTTTGGGCCCCTAATTTGCACAATTGGTAAAATGGGCATAACGTACATGCATGGGACAATTTTAAAACTCATGGACTCATGGACTCTGAATATCTTTTTTTGGACAAAAATAGTGGTGTCACCTACATGTACATGTAAATTAGGTCTTGTCCAAGGATAGAATGTCCCGGTTACACTTCGTAATTCCGAAGCTTCGTAATTCCGAAGGTTCTTTATTCCGAAGGTTCGTATTTCCGAAACACGTAAATTGCCTATACCTCGATGTTCGTTAATCCGAAAACGAAAAAGGGTTCGTTAATCCGAACATTTGTGGCGTTATTCCGACGGTTCGTTATTCCGAAGGTTCGATAATCCGAAAACGAAATAAGGTTCGTTGTTCCGAAGGTTCGATAATCCGAAAACGAAATAAGGTTCGTTGTTCCGAAGGTTCGTTAATCCGAAAACGAAATAAGGTTCGTTGTTCCGAAGGTTCGTTAATCCGAAAACGAAATAAGGTTCGTTGTTCCGAAGGTTCGTTAATCCGAAAACAAAATAAGGTTCGTTAATCCGAAAACGAAATAAGGTTCGTTAATCCGAAAACGAAATAAGGTTCGTTTTTCCGAAGGTTCGTTAATCCGAAAACGAAATAAGGTTCGTTAATCCGAAAACTAAATAAGGTTCGTTTATCCGAAAACAAAATAAGGTTCGTTAATCCGAAAAATGAAAACCGGGAAAGCAGAGGCAAGGGGGGTGGGGGCGGGGGACACTGTTGCCGTTCAATCGTTATGAGGATGGGAAGGCAAGGGCGGCCGAACGAATTTTCGTTTGGGGGGTAAAACCAAAAAATGAAACTCATACGTCGAAATGGACACTTTGGTAATATTTTCCCCTTAAGATTATCATCTGCTTGAAGTCATTGTGTGTTTGATAGTGATTAAGTAGAGAAAAACCTTTTTTGAAGTGATTTCTTATTATGGCAAAACGTATATTTAGGCTTTATTTTTTGGGAGAGAGTGTAATGAGCGAGCGGCTTGGTAAAACAAATTCAAAGGTGAAGTTGTAAAATGTTTTGGGGGTCAATTATTCTTAAAATGGCATAATTGCGAGGTGTTGCGAGCGTGAATCACAAGCTAAACTCTAGGGTATTTTAATAGAATAAAAATCCGAGCAGATTTCTGCTGTCATTAAAAAGATGTGCATCTAACTAAAAAATTAACACGAGCGCAAAACGCAGCTTAAACATACTGACAAGAAAAGGAACCTGTTAAAGAAAGCATTTAGTGGCCTCTTTAGGAAGCATATTTCACCAATCGAATGAGAGTGCGAAGCGCAAGCTGAAAATGTGCAATATTCCAGCCTGAAAACTTAACTTGTATACTTTAAAAAGAGTATTTTATTTCGAAAAAACACGAAAAACGGCATATTTATTTTTGAAAAAGGAACTTTCCCATTTTGGAAAATATTCATTTCCCTGTTTTTTATTTCATTTTGGGGGTGCAAGTACCCCCTGCCTCCCTCCCGGCGGATCCAACTTTCGTCAAATAGGGGGGGGGCAATATTTTTTTCAGCCACATTTTCCTCGATCGGCAGCTTAAAATTGATTTTTGTTTGTTTCTTTGAAAGGGTAGTCAATAATTAGCTTTATACTTATAAAATAAAGTAAATATGTAATAACATGATAAACCCTTTTTAAATAATGCGAGCGCGAGCTATATATTTTTTTTAATATGATGGGCAATATGTTTGTGATCTTCAAAACGAAATGCCTATGTAACTAACTTTAGATAATAACTGCGAGCAAGATCGCAAACAGAAATTTTAAATATGTAAGCTCTGACCTGATCTAAAGGGGACATTTAAAGAACTTTTTGCAGTTAGCCATGAAGAAGATGCGTGTTTCAACCAGTGGCGGCGGAATATATTTTCCTTGGGGGGGGGGGCAAAGCCAAAAAGGAGCCAATAGGGGCTCTTTGGTGCAAACGTATATTTTCACCATGAGATTATTATCTGTGTAAAGAGGTTGTGTGTTTTGTAGTAATTGAATTGAGCAAAAAATTTAAGTGATCACTGATTGATAAATTAAATATTTACGTTTCATTTCTGCGAGCGTAGCGAGCAAGCGGTTTGGGGGGGGGAAAGAAATCAAATCTGAAGATGTAAAATTCGCCTTTTTGGTCAATTACTGTTAAAAGGGCATCCTTGTGAGATGTTGCGATCGAATCACGTGCTCAAACTTTTGGAAATTTCATGAAGGCCTAGAATGATAATAATGATATAGATATTATTTACCCAGGGAAGCCACTTCAGTTCTGAAAACTGTTCTCCCAGCTATTATTTTTTTTACAAGAATGCTTAGAATGTCCAGTTTTCAGGTTGGAAATCGGAAAATTTTGGCTCATGTTTCTCGCTCGCATCAAGTATTGTTTATTGAGGAACTCATTCTATTCCTGGTTACAAAAAAATATAAAATGTCCAGTTTTCAGGTGGAATATCACAAATTTTAAGTTTGCGGTTCGCGCTCTCATTATTTAGTTCGTGAGATATATATTCTATTCAGTCACTAAATGCAGTCCTTAAAACAGGTCAGTATATAAACAAATTACAGCTCACCCTCGAGTTAATAATTTCTTTAGAAAGATACACATCTTTCTCACGATTAAAAAAACTGTTCAGAATGTTTAAGTTCACGTCTTGTTACATGAAATGTCTACTAGTTTGAGCTTGCGATTCGCGCTTTCAGCATCTCACAAGGATCATTATTATTATTTTTATTACCAGCAGAAGCTGTTATTAAAAATGACATCCCCTCCAATACAAATCCTATTATCTAGAGGTTACTCGCACGCGACCAACACACTTGATCCCCTGCATCTTTAAACCATTTGCTTAGGCAGCAATTGCTCAGATAAAATCGAAATTAGCCTATGCTTGATCAGGGCGCCTATTCTTAATGAAATACATGCTTTTGGCCACAACACATGCATGTATCATCGATCGTCATTGCATAATATCGTGTAATCTTGTAATGACAACACCGTTTTTGTTACCAAAATGAATAATTTTTCATTTTCGGAAATACGAACCTTATTTAATTTTCGGATTAACGAACCTTATTTCGTTTTCGGATTAACGAACCTTATTTCGTTTTCGGATTAACGAACCTTCGGAATTACGAACCTTATTTCGTTTTCGGATTAACGAACCTTATTTCGTTTTCGGATTGACGAACCTTCGGAATTACGAACCTCATTTTGTTTTCGGATTAACGAACCTTCGGAATTACGAACCTTATTTCGTTTTCGGATTAACGAACCTTCGGAATTACGAACCTTATTTCGTTTTCGGATTGACGAACCTTCGGAATTACGAACCTTATTTCGTTTTCGGATTGACGAACCTTCGGAATTACGAACCTTCGGAATTACGAACCTTCGGAAATACGAACCTTCGGAATAACCGAACCTTCGGAATTACGAAGCTTCGGAATTATGAATGTATGCGGAATGTCCCATACATTACATTTTGAGGATTTTTTTGGTTATTTCTCAGAATACAATACTTGTTTGTTGAATCTAAAGATGTTCTAATTTTTTTTAGTATGAAAATGTTTTTAGTTTCAAAAATACATATCTTTTTATTACAAAAAATTAATTCAAAAAGTTTTATACAAGATGTTACGAACATCAGAAATTTGTACACAATTTAAATGGGGAAAATGAATATCAAAATTTTGTACGAAGTCAACGGAGAAAAATGATTTTTTTGTACGTTCTGATGTATGTAGCTGTCCCATACATAACATGTCATTTTAATTGGTTTAATTAGAGTGTGTAATTACAGGGTTTTGCCTTCTGACACGAAACCTGCCTTCGTGTTGTGACTTTGATCACACTGAGTATTAGTTGTCAAACGAAATTAATTTGGAGAATTCCCACCTTGAAAAAATGTTTTAAAATTACCTTTTCTATGTCCAATATATGTACGTAACAGCACATGTTGAAAAGTCAAGGTCATTTGTCACCATTTTTTACATGATTCTTCTCACAGATATCAGCCATCATGATGGTATTAATGCAGTCCAAATCATTTCACAAGTATTTTTCAGGTCATTGAAAAGCCTCTTAAATATCTCATGCATATCGCGCACAAATTCTTGGACTTGCCCTAGTAGTGTCATTCTATTTGATTTTTGTCTCGCCCACCAGAGGTGAAGGCGAGACTTAGGGCTTCAAATGTCGTCCGTCCGTCACAAACCTGTAATGACACCTAACTCCACAACCGTAAGTCGCTTTTCAACCAAACTTGGATGGTAGATAGACTTGGGAGAACTGCATGTTATGCTGCAGTCGGAGGTCACATGGTAAGGTCAAAGGTCATTTTCAGGTCAATGTTAAAGTTTACATGCAAGTTTCCCTTATGACATGTAACTCCGCAACCGTACGTCGCTTTTCAACCAAACTTGGATGGTAAATGGACTTGGGGACCTGCATGTTATGCTGCAGTCGGAGGTCACATGGTAAGGTCAAAGGGAATTTTCAGGTCAACGTTAAAGTTTACATGCATGCTTTTCTTATGACACCTAACTCCGCAACCGTAAGTCACTTTTCAACAAAACTTGGATGGTAGATGGACTTGGGGACCTGCATGTTATGCTGCAGTCGGAGGTCACATGGTAAGGTCAAAGGGAATTTTCAGGTCAACGTTAAAGTTTACATGCATGCTTTTCTTATGACACCTAACTCCGCAACCGTAAGTCACTTTTCAACAAAACTTGGATGGTAGATGTACTCAGGCGACCTGCATGTTATGCTGCAGTCAGAGGTCACATGGTAAGGTCAAAGGTCATTTTCAGGTCAACATTAAAGTTTACGTGCAAGGCTCTTATGACAAGTGTTATTCTATCCCTGTCATTACACAATACAGTTTCGATATAATTCTCTTGCGTGCCCTCGCAAATCACAATATTTCTGGTTATTTTCATGAGTGGGCGAGACACAAATTTTTTTTTGCCTTGTTCTTATTTTCCATGTCTTTTAAGTTACCACCACATGTATGGTAAATTTGACATTATGTTGGCAACTACCATGGTATTTATTTGGCCAATTACATGGGTTTTCATGAAAGTTGTCAAACTATTAATAGGATATGAGTCCTAGGTTTGAGAGTACCAAACATAGATTGAAATCTTGCCAAACTATATGCTTTGTTGCCATATAAGAGATGAATCCTGGACCTCAAGGGTTCAATGTCTCGTGAAAATTTGAGAGAATAAACCAATAAAATAATTTTTTTCAAAAGCTGTGCATGAGTTTAAAGATCCAAATTGTCTTCAAGGTATTTCCTGTTTGTGTTTGGGCACATGTCTTTCAGGTTCACTTGGACTGGTTGGCGGAAATTCTGAAAATGAGGGCCGCTTGGAAGTCTTTTATAACGGAGAGTGGGGAACAGTGTGTGACAGGAATTGGGACATAACTGATGGAAGAGTAGCTTGTCACCAGCTTGGCTATGAGGGAGTGGAGAAAGTTGGTCTTGATTTTGGTGAAGGAACAGGAAAGATCTGGTTAGATAATGTCCACTGCACTGGTACAGAAGATAGACTACAAGAGTGTGGAAAGGATGGTTGGGGAGTCCACAGTTGTGACCATTCCAGGGATGTTGGCATAAGGTGCTCTCTTCGTTATGGTAAATTATTTGTATGTAATCAAAAATATTTTAAAATACAGGTGCCTGATTAGAATAAGTACAAATTACCAGGCTTGGGGAAGTTTAACTGGAATTAGTTGCCTGAGGCTGGACTATTAATATTATATAGATGACAATTTCTATTTTACCCAATATTGCCAGTCCAAGATGTATTGCACAAGTACATTTTGCAGAGTGATACTATATTCCAACAGCAGAGGCGACGTCAACATTGAAATCTGAAAGGGATGGTCCGGGCTGAAAATATTTATATCTTAATACATAGAGTAGAATTCACTGAGCAATATTTCGAAAATGTCATCAAAATCGGATAACAAGTAATAAAGTTATTGAAGTTTAAAAGTTTAGCAATACAATGTTAAAAAAGTCGTCACGAATATTCATTTGGTGGGCTGATGATGTCACATCTCCACTTTCCTTTTTCTTATGTTATTATATAAAATCATAATTTTGTCACGTGGGAAGTGATTTTTTTTTATCATTTACCTACTGCTGCTCGACACCAAATAAGGAATGTGTAAAACTGAAGATTACAGTTATTAAACAGTTTCATAAAATCTTTTCAATCTTTTTGTTTTTTTGTACAAGAAAATATACATAAATATAACAAAATACAACTTAACTTAATAATAATAGTTGATGTGAGCCCCCATCATCTCATCTGGCCTAACATGCCCCACTCAGCCCTGGTGGTCGGTCCAGTTCCTGGCTTTCGCAGCTTGCGATGTCTCTTCCACTCGGCCTTCGCAGACAGTGTTGCCCCTCGATGAGTAGCCCCCAGATCAGAGAGATGTGGTTTCAACGAATTAGTGGACGAGATCGAGCCCCCAATAATGACATGAGTTTTGACGAATCATGTCGGTGGAGAACTGGCGGCAGCTGGGGTCGTTATCTAGTCACCGACGTAGTCCCTCAGTTTTAACTTAGACTGCCTACCCGAACATCTGTGGTCTATTCTAGCTCACATGTAGGTGGTTCTCCCTGAATTACTGAAATTAACCTCCTAATATACCCTAATGTTACTAGGACTAACTTTACAATTTCTATAAAGTAACCCAAAGAATTTCAATAGCAGATGAGTGCATAAAGCAATACATTCTTATTAATAAAAGACACTTCCTGTGTATCTGTACAACTACATTCATCAATGCTAGAGCACTGTATTTGCTATTTATGACACCTGTATTAAAATGCTTCTTCTAATAATAAAATATGACATAAACCTGGTACACTTGTACTCTAAGGGGGGGGTATCAAATGTTTCCAA
The DNA here is from genome assembly GCF_018143015.1 of Lytechinus variegatus. NCBI lineage: Eukaryota > Metazoa > Echinodermata > Echinoidea > Temnopleuroida > Toxopneustidae > Lytechinus > Lytechinus variegatus. The sequence goes on from NC_054750.1 coordinate 52,232, forward strand.
TGCTTGCTTTTAAAACATTCAAAACATATGTATACAATTGTCTATTGGCCTACCCTAACTTGGACCAAGTAAATATAAAAAACACATGTTTAAACTAAACTGAAACATTAGAATTGCATGAAATTTCTTTCCTGACAAATTTTTACATTATTTCATACTTGTGTGAATAATGTGTCTCCCTTATAATGAAATAAGTTCCAGCAATAAATATCTAATGCACTATATCAGTTGCCAATCCAATTTTTCTAGTTCTTGGAGGAAAAAATTTGAATAAACCTGATTTCATATGATAAAATACGAAAGAACAAGTGGAGGTGTGACATCATTAGCCCACCTAATGAATATTCATGATGACTGTTTTCACAAAATATTGCTAAATTTTAAAATTCGATAACTTGTTATTTGTTATCTGATTTTGATGATTTTTTTTGGATTTTGCTTAGTGAATTCTACTCTATGCTATACATACTTTCAGCCCGGACCATCACTTTAAAGGGATGGTCCAGGCTGAAGATATCTCAATAAATAGAATTAAATTTTGATTTTGATTTTGATGAAATTTTCTGCATTTTGCTGTGTGATTTTTAATCTATTTCTATTTAAGGTATAAATATTTTCAGCCCGGACCGTCCCTTTAACCCTAATTCTCCCGGGGGAGGGGGGCCATAATGGCCCCCCCCTCAACAATTTTCGCGATATATCTGCTGCGCGAAATTTTTTTCACCTCGCAGCTCACTGACTTTTTACATTCAAGTCTCGCGCAAATTTTGAGACCAAATTTGTGACGCCCGGGTACGCGGTTATGACATTATGCAACATTATGCAAGTGCATGTCAGACCCAAAATTGCTCATAAACGTGTTCATAAATGTATCATTATTTCTACTTTTACTGATTAAACTTAATTAATTTTGCCTTGTTTATGATCAGAATTATGTCTGGAACAATTTCCATTGAAAAAACAATAAAAAACAAAAAGTAAAAAAACAAAGAAATACATAAGAAATTCATAAAACAATAAAATACATAAGAAATTTATTTCCAAACCAAAGTTTTTTTGAATTATGATTGTTAAGAATGCTACAAAGAAAATTTTTACCAAAAATTAGCATTCTAGGAGCTTTATTTAGTGAATTAGAGCAAAAAGTATGATTTATGCATAAATTAGCATAATTAATTCATATGAAATAAAATCTCATTATTTTGGAAAATTTTACCATACAGCCTTGTAGATTACATCGCACACTACCAGCGTGCAAATTTTTGCGTCGCTCGCGCGATCGGCGGCCGAGATCTTAAGGGGGGGCCATAATGCCCCCCCCCCCGCCCCCCGGGAATGACAAGAATCAAAATACCCCGGAGATTTAGGGTTAAACAAGGTTAAGATCTTGAAATGCCTTCATAAATTTACTTAGATCTATATAGGCAAGTCTAAGAAAAGGTCACCCAAGAAGGCAAAAAATTCTTCTTTATTTCAAGAAGTTATCTTTGGTGGGATAAGAAAACACAAATGTTGAATTTCAAATTTACATTAAGAAAAATTTGATAACATGCATATTCATGCTAATATTGGGCACCTAATTTGCATAATTGGTAAAATGGGCATTACATATTGGACAATTATAAAAACTCATAGAAAATCAAAACAAAACTTGTGAGATTTAGTCATAGGTGGGACATGGACCCCCTAATTACTTTTTGGGTAAGAAAGTAATGTCATCTAATTAAATATGCAAATTAGGTATTGTCCAAAGATGGAATGTCCCATGCGTAACATTTTTAGAAATGAGGATCATGCTTTTTTAAGTTATTTCTGAGGATACAATACGTTATTGCATCTCTGGGAAGTTCTAATTTATTAAGTATGAAAATGTTTTGCCACGAAAAGTTTCAAAAATATAGTTTACTTTTTAATTAAAAGTTAATTTTAAAAATGTTTTATATGGGACAACATATGGGACATTTACACACATTGTCAATGGAGAGGCTTGAGTACAAACTGAATGGAGAAAGACAAATTTAAGAGTGCTCTAAAAGTGATTTATCTACCTTTACGTTAGTTTCTAAAGACTGATTTGTTATTAAAACTAATTGATGAAAAAAAAAAAATTGATGGAAGCAAAAAAAATGTGAAAATGAAAAAATATGAAGAAAAAATCCAGTAGAAATACATAAGTGATTCATGAAACCATGAAAAACAAGAAAGCATTTGTTGAAATGACTAGTTTCCTTTTCAGTCATATCAAAAATATGTCTCAATAGAACATTTTGAAGGGAAAAAACTCTTTGGTTATTTTAGTATTTGATATTATTTTCATTTTTAAAATTATGGGGAAAATTGTATAGCCCCAGTCACATATTGACACGGATCAACACGGCAATGCTGGCATGATCCGGGGAGGTCAGGGATCGTTTTGCCCCGGATTGAGCGTTGATGACAGTAAACACGGCATCTTCACATGGATCTACACGGACCATGCCAGCAGAGCACGGATCATCAGGGCGTCTACACAGACCAACACGTCAGCTACACAGACCAACATGTCAGAAACATGTCAGCTACACGGACCAACACGTCAGCTACACGGACCAACACGTCAGTAACACGGACCAACACGTCAGCTATATTGACCAGCACAGCAAATGAAAATCTGCTCATAAAAATGAGCTCATTTTCGTTTTAGATTTTTCATTCATTTTCTCATCCTTGTCCCAACATTGTAATTGATTTCTGAGTGAATTGCAAAAACAAAAAAAAATCAAAACTTCCTTAAGCAGTAAAAACTCTGTTTTATATTTTATACAACACTCTTCCTTGTCACAACATCGTAATTGTTTTTCTGAGTGAATTCCAAAAAAAAAATATATATATAAAAACTCAAAACTTCCTTAAGCAGTAAAAACAGTGTTTTGTATTTCATACAACACAGTTTACTGTGTTTATGCTACAGTAGTTGTTAATTTCTTGAAATCTTAAACAACAAATTCAATTTTGAATATTTAATCTTAAATTAAGCATATTAATGTTAACTGTTTAGCAGCTACTGAAAAGTTCATAATGTAAACAGGGTTGTATAACATTGATTGGAAAAAACACGTACTGCTAAATGTACGCCAGACAGCTACACTGACCTACACGACAACTACGCGGACCTACACGTCAGCTACACGGACCCACACGTCAGCAACACGGACCATCCCAGATAGCTTGTCTACCCAGCAGTCCACGGATTTCGCCTGATGTTTTTGACATTCAAAAACTGCCGTGTTGACCCCTGGACGTTCAAGGAACAACACGGACCTCCAAGGATCACCAAGGCGCCAACACGGATCTCTCTCCGGACCACCCCCGATCAGATCCGGGATGGTCCGGGGTCGATATGTGACTGGGGCTTATACTTGGTTCTCTATGTGGACAAAATTATACGTAACATGTCATTAATTTGTTTGTTTATAGTCTGTAATTTGAGGGTCTTGGCTTTAATATGAAATGACATGAAATAAGTGTTGTGACTTTTATTACACTTACATGTACTTAAAAGTTGTCAGATGAAATACTTTCAGAGAATTCTCAACTTGAAAAAAATGTTTTTCTGTGTCCCGTACATCTATGTAACATCACATCTTTTCTGTCTAAAAAGTCAAGGTCATTTTTTCAGATTATCTACAAACAAGAAGGTATTCAATCTAATCTAAGTAATTTAACTCTACTTTTGCAGGTCATTAATGCCTCTGAAATGTCCAATACGTAAGACGCGCAAATTCTTGGACTTGCCCTGTAGTAAAATTTTCAACAAAAAGTGAATTGCCAAAATACTTCTTAAGGGACAAGTCTACCCCAACAAAAACTTGATTTGAATTAAAAGAGAAAAATTCAACAAGCATAACACTGAAAATTTCACCAAAATCGGATGTAAAATAAGAAAGTTATGACATTTTAAAGTTTTGTTTCATTTCACAAAACAGTTATATGCACATTTCGATCGGTATGCAAATGAGGGAACTGATGACATCACTCACTCACTATTTCTTTTGTATTTTATTATATCAAGTATGAAATATTTTGATTTTCTTGTCACTGTCATGTGAAATGAAGTATCATTCCTCCCTGAACACGTGGAATTCCATTATTTTTACATTTTGTGCTTCAGGCAAGGAGGTCCTCATCGTCAAACTCGTAAAATTTGAAATATTGTATAATTCAAACAATAAATAACAAAAGAAATAGTGAGTGACATCATCGACTCTCTCATTTGAATGTAACTGGCTCGTTCATAACCTTTTTGTTGAAAATAAGAGAAACTTTGAAATGTCATAACTTTCTTATTTTACATCCGAGTTTGATGAAATTTTCAGCGTTGTGCTTGTCTGATTTTTCTCTATTGATTCTAATCAACATTTTTCTGAGGTGGAGTTGACCTTTAATTGATTATGCAACTTTGTACATGTTTTTGAGCAATTTTGGGACTGACATATGCTTATAGAATATTGCGTAATTTCGGGAACTTGTTCTCGGGCATCGCAAATTTTTTCTCAAAAGATGTGCAAGACTTGAAAGTAAAAAGTCAGCAAGCGCCGCAGTCAAAAGATTCTGTGCGGCGACATAGCGGTGATATTTTGTCGAGGGGGGTCAAATTTTTGCAGCGATTGTGCAATCAGCGGCTGAGATCTGGGTGGGGGGATTGAATTGACCCCGCCCCCAATATATACTGGTTCTTAATAGCCCAGTTAAGATAGGGTTAAGGCACAAAAGTTGGTGGAATCCAATAAGTGCCTGCCCAGTCCTATAACAGGACAGCAGAGATACCTTGTTTTCCATAGTCTGTGACGCCAATAGTGTGCTATCCCATCAGTCATGCATGTCTATGATGGAATGTTTCATGGCCTAGCAAAGTTTCTTCATGAATGTTACGTTTTCAAGATGATAGTTAGAATACCTGTGGTCACATGATGCAACCAATAGTAGGAGTTGATATTCATGTATATACACTGTACAGTGCAAATAAAATCTAGTTGGAAATAATTTCTGGTGCCTTAACAATAAAACGTATTTAATGTTCATATATAAATGTTTAGGAATCAAAATTAACCCAGAATTCCAGGGACAATCTACTCTACATGCCTGTATTGTTGGAAATTTTGCACTCTTATAAAAGATCTCAGATCTACAATTTCCATTTATTTATTTGTGATTGTAATTCCGTATTAAATTTCTGTTTGGTACAGACGAAGGAGCCTTGAGACTCTCAGGTGGAACAATAGAAACTGAGGGTCGAGTTGAAATCTACCATAATGGTGAGTGGGGTACTGTGTGTGATGACCTATGGGATATGACTAATGGTGCAGTAGTTTGCAGACAGCTTGGTTATCCAGGGATACTGCTGTCATATGATGCAGCTCATTTTGGTGGAGGATCTGGGACCATTTGGCTTGATGATGTGCAGTGCAGAGGCACAGAAGAAAAGCTGACTGATTGTTCCCATAATGGTTGGGAAAACCACAATTGTCAGCATTCAGAAGATGCCGGTGTCAAATGTTCAGCAATCTGTGAGTAGTTTCACAATATTCCTTGTAGCGATGACTACTCCAGTAGTTGATGCATCTCTTAATATAAAAACTGATTTTAAAAAAATCCAACATATTAATGTTTATAAAGAAAACTTCACAAATGATTACATAATTGGGAAGTTTTATTAGTTTTATTCACTTGGGAGTTGTCGGCTTGTATGTGATGTACTGTTAACTCTAGAATTTGTGATTTGTATGCCTGAGCACACCAAAGCAGGAAGCATTGTATGTATCTGATTTATCAGTTTGTTCATCTACATGTATCCTTCCTGTTTTAAGCAGATCATCACTGGAGTGTAGATGGTCAAAGTACATGTATCAAGGTCAAAGGCCACAGAAATGGCACATTCAGTGAACAGTGTATGAAAGACCAACTTCAAGTGTGCCATATGCATGAATATGAGATTGATGATCATATCTGTTCAGATTTTAATTGGTTAATGAGATTTTAAGGGTCCAGTAGATACATGCATTAACCCTAATGATACCAGGAGGCAGCTGTATATGACCTCTCAACATTTTTTGTGATAAATCTGCTGCGCAATTTTTTTACTGTGCTGCTTGCCGACTTTTTACTTTCAAATTTTGCAAATTTCCGACTCCCAGGCAGGAGGTTATGAAATTTTTGTATAAGTGCATTCACATGTATATATGAGACTCAAAATTGCTTTAAAAAATGTGAACTTGTTTACAAATCTGATGAAAATTGTTTCTTTAGCTAATATTCATAATGTATCATTATTTCTATGTTTATTGATTGAATTTAATTAATTTGACAATTTATATAGAAAAAACTAAGATGAACAACAGTGAAATGCATGAATAAGAAATTTGAAAAATGATCGTATTGATTTTTTGAAAGCATATTTGATCAGAATTCTACAAAGAGTCTGTTGATAAACAATATGTAGCAATTTTGGGGCCTTTACTATTTAGTGTGTTTTTTTATTAGACTTAATATTTTACGTTATGCATGAAATAGCCTAATTAATCCTTAACAATATTTTGGGAAGACTTTGGTCAGACGGTTTTGTAGATTATGACAAGATTTTTTAATCTGTTGTTTTTCAGTGTTTTTTTGTAATGGACATTATTTGAGACTATTTAACAACTTAAAACCCTAAAATTGATTAAAGCAGAGCAAATAGAACGAAAATAATAATCTTTTCATCTCCCATAGACTTTGTACACAAAGTATAAAAATAGCAATTTTAGGCATGACATTGTCTCATAAAAAGTCACAGACATTGTGATGCTATACCCATATGTCTCAAAAGTTGCGTGTGACTTCAAAGAAAAAAGTCATAGTTTTGAGGCGTTATTTTTTTGCGTTTCTAAAATATCACACAAAGTTTTGAGGGGGGACACCATTACCCCCCCCCCCCTCCCCCCGCCTTTTAGGTTGTCACTGTTAGTATGAAAGTGGTATAATACATTTTATTGTTCAATTGAACATGTGGATTACATTGCATGTAATTTGAGTTGAAAAGACTGTTTACCCACTAACATGAAAAAAATGATCATTGTGAGATTTAAAAAGGCATTAGTGGATAAGCAACTGAACTTTGAATCACAAGATAACTTAGCACATTTCTTGGTAAGGTGTAAAGTCTACACTTGCCTATCTCAACTCAGGTTTATGTTTTTGATCAAGTAAACTTTATTACCATAGCTTGGGTTATCAGAATTCCATATATTATATTAGTGATGATTAATAGTAATTGCCTGGTCAGCACATAGATGTAGTACCCTGCATTATGAATTTAGAATATTTGTCTCAAGTGCTATAATGTTGTATAATTATTTTTCACTTTTGTCTGGTATTAATCACTCTTGTAGATCATGGAGAAGTGCGATTGGTCGATGGCCCTACAGAACAAGAAGGACGCCTGGAAATCTTCTATAATGGTCAGTGGGGGAGTGTTTGTGATGATGACTGGGATGTTGTGGATAGTCAAGTTGTTTGCAGACAGTTAGGATTCTCAGGGAAAGCAGGTTACTTCAGTGCTGATATAAGAGGGTACACAACAGATACAGGACAGATATGGCTTGATACTGTGACCTGTTTTGGAGATGAAGAGAAATTGGAGTTTTGCAATCACAACGGATGGGGAAACCATGACTGTTCTCATACAGAAGATGTTGGTGTATCATGCTCAGTTTCAGGTGAAGATAGATTACTGAACAGTGTGTCCAAAAACAACTATACACTTTTGAAATGGCTGCCAAATAAAAATATATTACTTTGGGGGAAAACACATACATGTACATGTACAAAAGTCAATTTTCAAATGACACCAAAAAGTTGGAAAACTATTCATGCTTGAGTGAGCACTACCCACTTAACCCTATCTCAGCCGTGGTAGTTTGGGAGTTCATATGGCCGGGGGACTGTGCAATCGCGCCGAAAATTGGCACGCGGGTTGCCTGGGACATAATCTACAAAATTGTATAGTAATTTATTTCATGTGAATCACTATTAAGTGATTATGCTAATTCATGCGCAATTAGTATGCAAAATCATACTTTTTCCTCTTAACTCCCTAAATAAAGTGCCAAATGTACTAATTTTTGGTATTTTGTGGTGCTCTTAGCAAGTGTACATGAAAAATTGCAATATCAAATCATTTTCTTGTGTATTAGGCCCTATATTGTTTTTTGCAATTTCTTATGTATTTCCCTGATTTTTTTTACCTTTCGTTTTTCATTGTTTTGTCAATGAAATTTGTTGGGGACTCTTCTGAGATCATAGAAAGCATGAAATAAACACATTTAGACCAGCAAAACTAAAAATAATCATACATTTATGAATTTTGGTTGAAAATACAATTTGCATTGACTTTGTACACAAAACCATGTTTTTGAGCAATTTTTGGTCTGACATGCACTTCCATAATGTTTCGGTATTTCAGAACCACCTACCCGGGTGACACAAACTTGGTCTCAAAAGTTGCGCAAGACTTGAAAGTAAAAAGTCAGTGAGCAGCATGGTCAAAAAAATTTGCGCGGCGAAAATATAGCGCGACTCGTTGAGGGGGGGCCTCAGAGGCCCCCCCACCCGGCCTAGATAGGGTTAAAGGTTAAGTCCTATTCTCCTGACTCTCATAAACACATTGCTCAGATCCACATGATCAAGTAAAAATGCTGCACTAAAAATTGCAGTTCATAATCACTCGTGCATTCAATTTCAATTTGATAAACAGCAAACTGATCACAATTGATCATTAATTTATCACAAAACCCTAAACTTTGCAAGTTCCTCCCCCCCCCCACAAAAAAAAAGAAATTGGAAGGCTAATTTATGCCCAGCCTCATTTTCATAACCCTTGCTTAAGTGAGCAGTATTCACTCAAACATGAAGAGATTGCCAACTTTTTGGTGTCATTTGAAAATTGACAATTGGCTTTCCAAAAGTAAGTCTTTCCCTCCAATGTGATATATTTCTATTTTGTGTCAAAAGTGTATAGGTTTTTTTTTGTGGGGGGGAGCGCTCTGTACAAGTAGGTCTGTGGTCAAGGGTACATGTATACTGAGTGCCCCCCCCCCCATCATAATAGCATACATGTTCGTTCATTTCACTCCACAGTTTCCACTGGTATTGTATATTGAACCTTATACATGTAGACTTATTGTGGAAAATGTGGATAGGCCAAGATGGCCCCATGTACTAGTACTGGGGTTGATTTAAATAAACAAATTGGTCATTGGTCTAACCCTGTGCCTGAATTTAGTAGATTTGAACAGAAGTAAGCAATCATTATTTAAATTTTCCTCAAGACTCTGAATAAAAGATAAGTGCTAATCATTGTACCGTATTAAACAACTTCAAAATCCGTTAGTATTAGGGCTCAGGCTACTACCGGGCAAAAACGTTAATATAGTATTTAAGTTCAATATCAGTAATCTAGATCCTGTTTATGTTGACTTTGCCATTCAGTGGTAATGATAATCAACATCAAGGATTTCATACAACTTACAATTGGATGGCAAAGTTACCAGGGCCCATCTGATATTTAGCTTATTTTATAGTATACAATGCATTTTTTTAAATAAGTAATAATTGTTGCATTTTGCTTGGCAAAGAGTGGCATATTCTTGTGTCTCATGTATATATTCATGCTAGTAGATTTAGTTTGACATAAACAAACATGATCTTTGATAGTCAGGAAAGAAGAGAATGTTTTTTTCTTGATAGTTTCAAACTATATCAAAATAATTTCAAGGAAATGGATGTAAAGAACTGAAATTTGAAATTTTCCCAACTACAGAATTAGCAAATTAAGCATGAAATTGGATCACTTCTAATAATTTTTCGGCTTAGATTTTGTGATTTTACAAAGTTATTTATACCAGCTCTAGCCCCACAGTGATAATAATACAGGCTTTCCCATGAAATCTGTCTTAACTGTAACTCAGTTCATTAACTGAAGTAATCACAATTAGATTGCCCCCAGTACTTTATTCTAGACACTCAGAGGTTCATCCGATCGGTAGTACATTAAAAAGCACCAAGATATTGACAATAATTTTGTTTATCACAGGTGGTGGTCTATCTGGTGGTGCAATAGCTGGAATCGTCATTGGTTCTTTAGTTGGACTATGTTGCTTTTATTGCTGTTGCTTGAGAAAAGAGAAGGAGAAACCTCCAAATGTGGTGTTAGTGAGCAACACAAGAATTGAAGGACCATTGGAATCGGGGGATATCACAAGAGCAACCGACGGGGACACTGCTCAATCCAATGGGACATCTAGTCCTGAGAATCCCACCAATCTGGATGCAAGTATACCTGAGCTCCCACCTCCATCATATGATGACATTGGGAAGTATTCATCATATGGTGACCCAGAGATTGCCTACCCTTCAGCACCCCCTTCCATGCCATACCCACATTCTGCCCAATACCCTTCTAATGATGTGACCCCATCTGCACCCCCTGCTTACCCAGCCAGCTAATCCTTCATTTAAAATAGATTTTTACTCTACATTTTATGCAAAAATACATTCTTTTCACAAAATGCCCAACTATTGGGTTGTTTTTATTACTTGATATCTATATTTTATGTACATGTTATCTATCAATAGTGAGAACTTTAAGGAAAACGTAATTTTTATGTGGGATTTACTCAATTTTTGAATGGATTCTAAAGCCTCTGCCTGCCACAGGTGGTTATTTGTATTAGTAATCATGTTGATTCCTATATTTTTGATGTATGTTATTTTATATTTGAATTTATGCTACATTAACTGATTTCAAAATATGTTGAATAACATTACATAAGTAGCAAAAAAATAATCCAATTTCAATTTCCTCTAAACAGGAAAAAGTAAACACCATTTGTCTTTGGCTGTTGCTGGGGAACCAACTTCACAACTTATAAATAACCCTGAATGATGGGAAATTTAATGAACTTAAAGTAACTCTGACAGTTAAAGCATTAGTTATGATAATTTATTGTTGTATTGTTTGCTGTTGGATTGTAGTTACCTTTGAGAGACTAGTTCATTAATGATGTTTCTTGTGTCATGTAGGGTAAGGCCTCTTGAGTAACTGGATCATGAATTGTGATGCTGTGCTTCAAGTTATTGACTGACTTGCTGTCATAGACAGAGATGTACCTTGTCTATAAGCATAGAAAGTTTTTAGGTTTGACTGCATTGATATTGAGGCAACATACACAGAATCCCATGTGATGCTTTGGTGTTTTTGGCCTGTAAATTTGAAATCTTGCATAGTTTCTGTGACATTTTGTCAGGAAAATTTGGATGGGCTTGGCTGTGCATTGCATTTGTGCTGGGTGACCGGTGTTGATTTGGCTTGAATATGCAGATCATTTGGTCAATGTCAATTATTATTAAAATGTTTTCAATCTTTGTGATAAGTAAAATTTAATCTTTTGCTCTCAACATGAAGAAAAATCCAAAGATTTACCTTAAAATTTTTGGCTGCTAACTGCTATCTTCTTCAGCATTTGACCGAGTTACATGTAGGTAGCGATCGATAATTGGGTCGTAGCTACAGATAGTTGAGATAGGATTTTCTTGAATGATCACCATAATGAAGATGAAGTAAGATTGAGCTGACATCCTTTACTTTCATCATTAACTCTTTGTGCACCAGGCCATTTGCAGGTATTGAAACAATGCAATGCATGTCAGACCTAAAATTGCTCCCAAAACATGATCTCGTATACAAATCCTGTGCAAATTCTGAAAATAGCTAAAATTGAGAAATGTATCATTTTTATTTTTACCAATTAAAAGCAGTTAGATGGCATGTTACATGTAGTTTTAACTGAAATAACGTGTGGGTGACGTGCATCCCAATTTTCATCGCGATTGCCCAATAAACGTCCAAGATCTGGAGGGAGGATCTGATCTTGACCCCCCCCCCCCCCCCCCAAGTTTAAAGTACTCCTGCAGTAGATATTATTGGGCATTAGCTTGGTAATGTTGCACAAAGAAATTAGGCTTGAAGTGTTTCTCTGTAGTAGTCTTTCACTACAATGTATTATTCTATAAAAGTGTTCTTGGTTGGTATATGAGTTGTCGGTGAACATTGTTGAAATATAAAACTGTGCAAGCCATTTGAGGTAATCTTTGTTGTATGTCAGGGTAGATAAAAGAAATTTATGCAATTTTGAACATCCTGGGGAGCGTCTCATCAATATTTTTGTCCAACAAGTTGTCAGATCTGCCATCTTTCCATGATTTTGATTGGCTGAGAGGCACTGTTCCTATGGTAACTGTCGGATAAAATGTCCGACAAGTCCTTTCATGAAACTCCCCCCTGATCAAAAAACAGTACTGAATCGTCATGTTTATCTATACTCGTGCTGTTGTCACTACTGACCTGAAACAGATCAAAGCTACATGAATCACTTTATTTTGAATAGCATATCATTTATCGGTTTGTAGTTGCTATGGTTTAGTCACTACTAACCTGAAACAGATCAAAGCTACATGAATCACTTTATTTTGAATAGCATATCATTTTATCGGTTTGTAGTTGCTATGGTTTAGTCACTACTAACCTGAAACAGATCAAAGCTACATGAATCTCTTTATTTTGAATAGCATATCATTTATCAGTTTGTAGTTGCTATGCTTTAGTCACTACTAACCTGAGACAGATCAAAGCTACATGAATCACTTTATTTTGAATAGCATATCATTTTAACGGTTTGTAGTTGCTATGCTTTAGTCACTACTAACGTGAGACAGATCAAAGCTACATGAATCACTTTATTTTGAATAGCATATCATTTATCGGTTTGTAGTTGCTATGGTTTAGTCACTACTAACCTGAGACAGATCAAAGCTACATGAATCACTTTATTTTGAATAGCATATCATTTATTGGTTTGTAGTTGCTATGCTTTAGTCACTACTAACGTGAGACAGATCAAAGCTACATGAATCACTTTATTTTGAATAGCATATCATTTATCGGTTTGTAGTTGCTATGGTTTAGTCACTACTAACCTGAAACAGATCAAAGCTACATGAATCACTTTATTTTGAATAGCATATCATTTTAACGGTTTGTAGTTGCTATGCTTTAGTCACTACTAACCTGAGACAGATCAAAGCTACATGAATCACTTTATTTTGAATAGCATATCATTTATCGGTTTGTAGTTGCTATGGTTTAGTCACTACTAACCTGAGACAGATTTAAGCTACATGAATCACTTTATTTTGAATAGCATATCATTTATCGGTTTGTAGTTGCTATGCTTTAGTCACTACTAACCTGAGACAGATTTAAGCTACATGAATCACTTTATTTTGAATAGCATATCATTTATCGGTTTGTAGTTGCTATGCTTTAGTCACTACTAACCTGAGACAGATCAAAGCTACATGAATCACTTTATTTTGAATAGCATATCATTTTAACGGTTTGTAGTTGCTATGCTTTAGTCACTACTAACCTGAGACAGATTTAAGCTACATGAATCACTTTATTTTGAATAGCATATCATTTATCGGTTTGTAGTTGCTATGGTTTAGTCACTACTAACGTGAGACAGATCAAAGCTACATGAATCACTTTATTTTGAATAGCATATCATTTATCGGTTTGTAGTTGCTATGGTTTAGTCACTACTAACGTGAGACAGATCAAAGCTACATGAATCACTTTATTTTGAATAGCATATCATTTTAACGGTTTGTAGTTGCTATGCTTTAGTCACTACTAACCTGAAACAGATCAAAGCTACATGAATCACTTTATTTTGAATAGCATATCATTTATCGGTTTGTAGTTGCTATGGTTTAGTCACTACTAACCTGAGACAGATCAAAGCTACATGAATCACTTTATTTTGAATAGCATATCATTTATCGGTTTGTAGTTGCTATGGTTTAGTCACTACTAACCTGAAACAGATCAAAGCTACATGAATCACTTTATTTTGAATAGCATATCATTTATCGGTTTGTAGTTGCTATGGTTTAGTCACTACTAACCTGAGACAGATTTAAGCTACATGAATCACTTTATTTTGAATAGCATATCATTTTAACGGTTTGTAGTTGCTATGCTTTAGTCACTACTAACGTGAGACAGATCAAAGCTACATGAATCACTTTATTTTGAATAGCATATCATTTTAACGGTTTGTAGTTGCTATGGTTTAGTCACTACTAACCTGAGACAGATCAAAGCTACATGAATCACTTTATTTTGAATAGCATATCATTTATCGGTTTGTAGTTGCTATGGTTTAGTCACTACTAACCTGAAACAGATCAAAGCTACATGAATCACTTTATTTTGAATAGCATATCATTTATCGGTTTGTAGTTGCTATGCTTTAGTCACTACTAACCTGAGACAGATTTAAGCTACATGAATCACTTTATTTTGAATAGCATATCATTTATCGGTTTGTAGTTGCTATGCTTTAGTCACTACTAACCTGAGACAGATCAAAGCTACATGAATCACTTTATTTTGAATAGCATATCATTTTAACGGTTTGTAGTTGCTATGCTTTAGTCACTACTAACCTGAGACAGATCAAAGCTACATGAATCACTTTATTTTGAATAGCATATCATTTTAACGGTTTGTAGTTGCTATGCTTTAGTCACTACTAACCTGAAACAGATCAAAGCTACATGAATCACTTTATTTTGAATAGCATATCATTTTAACGGTTTGTAGTTGCTATGCTTTAGTCACTACTACTACTAACCTGAGACAGATCAAAGCTACATGAATCACTTTATTTTGAATAGCATATCATTTATCGGTTTGTAGTTGCTATGCTTTAGTCACTACTAACCTGAGACAGATCAAAGCTACATGAATCACTTTATTTTGAATAGCATATCATTTTAACGGTTTGTAGTTGCTATGCTTTAGTCACTACTAACGTGAGACAGATTTAAGCTACATGAATCACTTTATTTTGAATAGCATATCATTTATCGGTTTGTAGTTGCTATGCTTTAGTCACTACTAACGTGAGACAGATCAAAGCTACATGAATCACTTTATTTTGAATAGCATATCATTTTAACGGTTTGTAGTTGCTATGCTTTAGTCACTACTAACCTGAGACAGATCAAAGCTACATGAATCACTTTATTTTGAATAGCATATCATTTTAACGGTTTGTAGTTCCTATGCTTTAGTCACTACTAACGTGAGACAGATTTAAGCTACATGAATCACTTTATTTTGAATAGCATATCATTTATCGGTTTGTAGTTGCTATGCTTTAGTCACTACTAACCTGAAACAGATCAAAGCTACATGAATCACTTTATTTTGAATAGCATATCATTTTAACGGTTTGTAGTTGCTATGGTTTAGTCACTACTAACCTGAGACAGATTTAAGCTACATGAATCACTTTATTTTGAATAGCATATCATTTATCGGTTTGTAGTTGCTATGGTTTAGTCACTACTAACCTGAAACAGATCAAAGCTACATGAATCACTTTATTTTGAATAGCATATCATTTTAACGGTTTGTAGTTGCTATGCTTTAGTCACTACTAACCTGAGACAGATTTAAGCTACATGAATCACTTTATTTTGAATAGCATATCATTTAACGGTTTGTAGTTGCTATGCTTTAGTCACTACTAACCTGAGACAGATCAAAGCTACATGAATCACTTTATTTTGAATAGCATATCATTTTAACGGTTTGTAGTTGCTATGCTTTAGTCACTACTAACCTGAGACAGATCAAAGCTACATGAATCACTTTATTTTGAATAGCATATCATTTATCGGTTTGTAGTTGCTATGGTTTAGTCACTACTAACCTGAGACAGATTTAAGCTACATGAATCACTTTATTTTGAATAGCATATCATTTTAACGGTTTGTAGTTGCTATGCTTTAGTCACTACTAACCTGAGACAGATCAAAGCTACATGAATCACTTTATTTTGAATAGCATATCATTTATCGGTTTGTAGTTGCTATGGTTTAGTCACTACTAACCTGAAACAGATCAAAGCTACATGAATCACTTTATTTTGAATAGCATATCATTTATCGGTTTGTAGTTGCTATGCTTTAGTCACTACTAACGTGAGACAGATCAAAGCTACATGAATCACTTTATTTTGAATAGCATATCATTTTAACGGTTTGTAGTTGCTATGCTTTAGTCACTACTAACCTGAGACAGATCAAAGCTACATGAATCACTTTATTTTGAATAGCATATCATTTTAACGGTTTGTAGTTGCTATGCTTTAGTCACTACTAACGTGAGACAGATCAAAGCTACATGAATCACTTTATTTTGAATAGCATATCATTTATCGGTTTGTAGTTGCTATGGTTTAGTCACTACTAACCTGAGACAGATTAAAGCTACATGAATCACTTTATTTTGAATAGCATATCATTTTAACGGTTTGTAGTTGCTATGCTTTAGTCACTACTAATGTGAGACAGATTTAAGCTACATGAATCACTTTATTTTGAATAGCATATCATTTTAACGGTTTGTAGTTGCTATGCTTTAGTCACTACTAACCTGAGACAGATCAAAGCTATATGAATCACTTTATTTTGAATAGCATATCATTTTAACGGTTTGTAGTTGCTATGCTTTAGTCACTACTAACCTGAGACAGATCAAAGCTACATGAATCACTTTATTTTGAATAGCATATCATTTATCGGTTTGTAGTTGCTATGCTTTAGTCACTACTAACCTGAGACAGATCAAAGCTACATGAATCACTTTATTTTGAATAGCATATCATTTTAACGGTTTGTAGTTGCTATGCTTTAGTCACTACTAACCTGAGACAGATCAAAGCTACATGAATCACTTTATTTTGAATAGCATATCATTTTAACGGTTTGTAGTTGCTATGCTTTAGTCACTACTAACCTGAGACAGATCAAAGCTACATGAATCACTTTATTTTGAATAGCATATCATTTTAACGGTTTGTAGTTGCTATGCTTTAGTCACTACTAACCTGAGACAGATCAAAGCTACATGAATCACTTTATTTTGAATAGCATATCATTTTAACGGTTTGTAGTTGCTATGCTTTAGTCACTACTAACGTGAGACAGATTTAAGCTACATGAATCACTTTATTTTGAATAGCATATCATTTTAACGGTTTGTAGTTGCTATGCTTTAGTCACTACTAACCTGAGACAGATCAAAGCTACATGAATCACTTTATTTTGAATAGCATATCATTTTAACGGTTTGTAGTTGCTATGCTTTAGTCACTACTAACCTGAGACAGATCAAAGCTACATGAATCACTTTATTTTGAATAGCATATCATTTATCGGTTTGTAGTTGCTATGCTTTAGTCACTACTAACCTGAGACAGATCAAAGCTACATGAATCACTTTATTTTGAATAGCATATCATTTTAACGGTTTGTAGTTGCTATGCTTTAGTCACTACTAACCTGAGACAGATCAAAGCTACATGAATCACTTTATTTTGAATAGCATATCATTTTAACGGTTTGTAGTTGCTATGCTTTAGTCACTACTAACGTGAGACAGATCAAAGCTACATGAATCACTTTATTTTGAATAGCATATCATTTTAACGGTTTGTAGTTGCTATGCTTTAGTCACTACTAACCTGAGACAGATCAAAGCTACATGAATCACTTTATTTTGAATAGCATATCATTTTAACGGTTTGTAGTTGCTATGCTTTAGTCACTACTAACGTGAGACAGATCAAAGCTACATGAATCACTTTATTTTGAATAGCATATCATTTTAACGGTTTGTAGTTGCTATGCTTTAGTCACTACTAACCTGAAACAGATCAAAGCTACATGAATCACTTTATTTTGAATAGCATATCATTTTAACGGTTTGTAGTTGCTATGGTTTAGTCACTACTAACGTGAGACAGATTTAAGCTACATGAATCACTTTATTTTGAATAGCATATCATTTATCGGTTTGTAGTTGCTATGCTTTAGTCACTACTAACCTGAGACAGATTTAAGCTACATGAATCACTTTATTTTGAATAGCATATCATTTATCGGTTTGTAGTTGCTATGGTTTAGTCACTACTAACCTGAAACAGATCAAAGCTACATGAATCACTTTATTTTGAATAGCATATCATTTATCGGTTTGTAGTTGCTATGCTTTAGTCACTACTAACGTGAGACAGATCAAAGCTACATGAATCACTTTATTTTGAATAGCATATCATTTATCGGTTTGTAGTTGCTATGGTTTAGTCACTACTAACCTGAGACAGATCAAAGCTACATGAATCACTTTATTTTGAATAGCATATCATTTATCGGTTTGTAGTTGCTATGGTTTAGTCACTACTAACCTGAAACAGATCAAAGCTACATGAATCACTTTATTTTGAATAGCATATCATTTATCGGTTTGTAGTTGCTATGCTTTAGTCACTACTGATTCAGGACAATCGGCTCCATCCTCAACATTTTTTGTGATAAGTCTACAACGCAAAAAGCTTGTTCTGTACTCACACAACATTTGAGATCAGTGTGACGATCTGAAATTGAGAAACATTTCTCAATTTCATGTAGGCCCATGTCTGACTCAGGATTACTTTTAAGTACAAAATCCAATGCAAATTGTATTTATACCTATGTTGGTTAAAGTCAATTACTTTGTCTCATTAATGGTCAAAATAAAGACGATTCCCCCCCCCCAAACAAAAGTAAATAAATAATATTAAATGAATGAAAAAAATAAAAAATAAAAAACAGACAAAGAACAAGTAATATAACAAAAAAAACATAGTACCACTGCAATTTTTTGTGGTGCTGCATGATAGGCAGATGGGGGGATCCACCCCTGTCAGATACACTCTGGCTCTAGTTGTGTTAAAATAAAGTACACTTGAATAAGATTTTAATAGCCTGGATGATCTTGCATAAAGTTTCAAGTTTATTTTTATTGATTTCAAATCCAAATATAAAGATAAATGAAATTGTCAGACCAAGCAAACTTGAGAAGTATGACAACCAAAAAAGAAAATTCTTTGCAAATGGATTTTTATTTTATTAAAAAGAAAACTTTTTTTTACTGTTGAAAGTTATACATACTGTCATGGGGAATGTATGTGACATGTATGAACGACAATAAAATAAACTGTACATAAACCTAAGCTTTTCACAAAAACTGTTTCACCAAAATAATGCTACTTATTTATATTGGGGAAGCGTTTTTTACTGACCAGCGTGGTGGGGAAGCATTTTTACTGACCAGCGGGGGTGTTTCACCAAGATTAAAGTATGACTTTAAGAGTCACACTTAAATACCTAGTTGCATATGGTATAAAAGGCTTGACTGCATTGGTAAGATCATGTCATGAAGAAGTGCACCACTGCATATCTATCAATGAGGTCTCATGTTGCATATCATTTAAGTGCGACTTAAGTCCATGGCCATACTTTATGAAACATCCCCCAGATTATTCAAATGTGTAATGTACCTCTTTTGTTTTTAAAGTTGAACAGATTTCTTTGGTCCCTAAATATTCTGATTTAGGTAATATTACCTATTTTTTAAGTTTGAGGTGCTCTTTAAAAAGAACAAATGTACTGATGTAATAATCCTTGTGATATTACGGATTCAATTTTTTTCTCTTGCCACCTCTTCGAATTTAGTAGCTTTGGAAAGTGACTTTAAAGTCGGATTTGGTAATACATTGTGAGATAGAAAGTGTATTTCAACTGACAATTTTGTTAACTTTTTCAACTCCTTTCAAACCATTCTTGCCCATATAATTTGCCTTTTCATTGCATTGCCCCAAGTTAAACGGGGGGGGGGGGGGGGGGGGGGGGGGAATTGACCCCCTCAACAATTTTTGTGACTACACCACTGCGCAAATTTTGCTAACTTCCACTTTCAAGTCTTTCGCATCTTTTAAGACCAAACTTGCTACGACCGGGAAATCTCTTTCGATTGCAAATTGCTCAGATATTTAATTTCTTTTATAAAGTCAATGCAAATTGTGTTTTCAAGCACAAATCGTAAAGAATCATAAAGATATGATTTTTAATAATGCTGGTTTTTATTGAATTTGTATTTTGCTATTTATGATCACAAAAGAATCTATGACAAAGTTTAGCGAAAACAATGAAAAACAAAAAGGTGAAAAAAAGATTTTTGTCAGAAATTTCAACATTGATATTTTCACCAAAGATTAGCATCTACTAGCTATTAAAAAGAGAGTTAAAGGCAAAAACCAAATTTCAGAGACTAATGTGCGTCATTGAGTTTTTTTCTGATTGCTCAATCAGCGGGGTTACATTCTCCCCTTCCCTTCCCCCTCTCTAGAATATGCTGGTCTGAAATAGTCCAATTAAATCAGGGTTAAATTTTGTGAGTTCTCTTTAGCGATACCATTATTGTGGTTATCATATAGGGAACAAATAATATTAGTTCTACCACTTTTTCTCTCTCCACAAATCAAAATCTATATTATTTATTGTAGATTGTGGCAATATTTGAGTAAATGTTATATTTTTACATGAATGTATTTTTCACTGTTTGTACTTTGTATATTAAGATTTTCTGAGTAATATATATATAAATATATATATATGCGTAAAAATTAGGGTATTTCATGAAAATTTTTAACAGTAATCTTAAGCTGCTTTTATGGTACTTAAAAGTTTTTGTATATATTATTAAAAAGTATTTTGACTTTTTTTGTATTATCATATTTAGGGGCTTGTCATTAAAGGCTGTTTAAGTTTCCGGTAAATATTTATGGGCAGCCATAAGGCCAAAATTAAACCACCAAGATAGTGGAGTGTATTAAAGCTAGCTACATGTAAAAGCTGTCCAATTTTGTCTGAGTCAAAGAACAAAGTGACCAAGATATTACACAAGTGATAGAGGTTACCAAATGTTAGCTTTATACTTTAAAAGAAACCGTAGGAAAAATTGGCCGGTTTGCTCCACTTAACCCGGCGGTTTAATTTTAGCCCTCACAGCTGCCCATAAAAATTTACCCGATGCGCAACTGCCATATTTGGGTAGTACTAGGCCAGTTTTTGTGATATACTGTAATAAACTTTCATCAATTTGTATTTACATGTATGGAGAACTTGGACATGGTTCATGTTATCAGGATTTTTTTTTTTTGGGGGGGGGGTTACTGTTTGGGCAAAAAGTGTACTTGACTTGGTGTTAGATACATGTAAAGTAAAAAATATTATTGTTGTTTTTTGCTTCATGATTTCATTTAACAATTAAGAATATAAGAGGTATAAAATAATGAGAAAGAAAGACTGGGTGGCATGTGGGTTCCTAATAGAGAAGTTCTGCTTTGTTGACCATAGGCATGGGTATCCACACATGCAGCAAGGTATATTCCTAACTGAAAATGATGATTTGATATTTTCATTTCCCTTTTTTATTATGATATTAAATCAACATTATTTCATATTCGCATGTTTGTAAAAAAACATGTCACATTTGGAAAAGAAAATAAAATACATTAAATTATTTTACACATTAAATCAGTAGCTAATCCTATTTCTACTTGGGGGAAACTTGAATGAATAGCTATATGTTCATGTATAATAACTACAAAGTGATAAGTGGAGGAGATGCCATTATCAACTAGCTCATTGCATATGCATGGGACTTCCTGTCTCACCAAAATGATGCAAAACTTTGAATTGTCATAACTTTGTTATTCTTCATCCAACTTGGAAAAAATGAGTGTTGTTTTTAGGATCTGTTCATACCATACCTGGAGTAGCCATTTAATATTTCTATCCTGGTCATCATATTTACAAAAAATAAAAAGGATGAAATTGACGTATCCCTTCATATTTGGATTATTGGTGGGTGTAGAGAGCCCAGAAAGGAATAAAAGTTACTTTTCCCGCTAAATTTATGGGGCTCAGAATCCAGTCAAAATAAAGCGACTATTGGATTGTAAAACATCACCATCATGGTCAAACATCATCATCATAAATGTCATTGTCATCACTTGTCTCCTTTCCCCTATAGTGGTTATGTTAATGTTGATTCCATTGAGGGGCATGATTTAAACACTTTTACAAAGAATGGGATATTATATGCCCCAAGACTTTGGCCCAGTTAGACATGCATGGGGATTTGAAACCTTAAGGTGATAATCCCCCTGGTAATGATGGTTTAACCCTATCTAGGCCGGGGTATTTTGGGAGTTCCTATGGCCGGGGGGGGGGGGGGGCCCAGGCCCCCCCCCCTAAGATCTTGGCCGTCGACCGCACGATCGCGCCGAAAATTGGTATGCGGGTTGTCTGGGATATAATCTACAAGATTGTATTGTACTTTATTTCATGCGAATCGCTATTAAGTGATTATGCTAATTTATGCATAATTAGTATGCAAAATCATACTTTTTCCTCCAACTACCTAAATTAAGCTCCAAATGTACTAATTTTTGGTATAGAAACTCTTTGTGGTGTCCTTAGCAAGAGGACGTGAAAAAATTGTGATATCAAATCATTTTCTTATGTATTTCTTTGTTTTTTTTGACCTTTTGTTTTTCATCGTTTTTTCATGAAATTTGTTGGGGACTCTTCTGTGATCATAAAAATAATAAAATGAATACATTTAGACTGGCAAAACTAAAAAATAATCAAACATTTATGAATTTTGGTTGAAAACACAATTTGCATTGACTTTGTACACGAAATCACGTTTTTGAGCAATTTTCGGTCTGACATGCACTTACATAATGTTGCGTAATTTCGGAACCACATACCCGGGTGACGCAAAATTGGTCTCAAAAGTTGCGCAAGACTTGAAAGTAAAACCTCAGCGAGGGGCGTGGTCAAAAAATTTCGCACGGCGAAAATACCGCACGATTCGTTGAGGGGGGGGCCTCGGAGGCCCCCCCAGCCTAGATAGGGTGAAGGCCTTGATGTTGACTATTCACATGACACAAAAGTCACCTGAATGTCAACATTTGATATCTCCCACCATGTGCATGGTTCAGTACCATTGTTCTCCATTTCTAGTTTAGTGGTCAAGCCAGCCTGAATCCATTTACAGGATTGTAGCCAGCCTAATTCCGGCTTCAAACCATATCAAAAGGTAGAATCAGTACAAGCCGTGTCAGTTCAGCTTTCCAAAGAAAATAAGGGGGGGGGGGATGTATGGCAAATATTGTGTTTCACCATCCATACATGTAGATAAATAAACAGTAAAACATGAATGAATTATCAATTCAAT
Organism: Lytechinus variegatus; assembly: GCF_018143015.1. Classification (NCBI taxonomy): domain Eukaryota; kingdom Metazoa; phylum Echinodermata; class Echinoidea; order Temnopleuroida; family Toxopneustidae; genus Lytechinus; species Lytechinus variegatus. The sequence continues at coordinate 75,513 of NC_054750.1, forward strand.
CATAGAGCTATAGCTCTATGATTCAATCGATTCCTAGATAAGTAACACCGAGGCCATGTTGACTTTGCTATCCAATGATAACTACTGTGCCATAGACATACACCTTGTACCGGTGTGTTGGCTCAGTTGGTAGAGCACCCGTCTCCAACAGGGAGGTCGGGGGTTCAAACCCCGGCCGCGTCAGACCAAAAGACATAACAAGATGGGAGTTGCTGCTACCCTGTTTGGTGTTCAACGATTAAAGTAGACAACCGAAGAATCAAAAGTATTTTATAATGACTTTTTTTGGTCATCATTGTAAAGGGGAAGTATTACTAATCAGATATATAACTTCACCTTTTAAAATAGTGATTAGAGTTTGCAGAAATCAGCTCTCAAAAATGACTTATTTTCATGGCATATTTCTGCCTTCGTCCGTCCTCTGGCGAGCTCCAGCTGAGTGACGTCACACCACGAGCAGTGATCTTGAGCAGCTTAGCTGACAGCAGCCCATTGAAGACGATCTTTCCAATCAGCGTTTTTTGCTCTTAAAATAGTTTATTCCTCTCAAGATTGGTCTTATTACATAGATAAAAGTTTGAATTTTCTGAACAGTAAAATGAAATGCACATTTAACATATTTTGGTAACCGATATTTAGCTTAGAAAAATTATTTGTTTTCAAGAAATATACGTGAATAAACAAAGCATATTTTCACTTAGAAATCATGCTTGCACCACATTGATATTATTATCAATATAAAGCATAGACATTCGTCTTCACAACTGAATAAAAATTATGAAATTTAATTATGTAGCAAGTTCAGGAACCACAAAAAAACACGGCAATATATGATCGCGAAATGATTGGAATTGCAGTTGGATTGCCGAAGCACTGCGAGGCAACAGCAGCAAACGCACCTTTGTTCATATATTGTTATGAACACGGTCCTTATAAAGACATGGTCTGTGGACAAATCTGTTCGCACGAAGTTTTTTTATGAGTGCGGGGATCCTGGTTCGAAACTTTGATTTTTTTTTGGTTCTGGATTTTTTTTTTTAATTATGTTCCTTCCCCATTCCTATCAGCTCTTTTTTCTCTTTTATTTTCATGTGAGATTCTATTCAGTCCTGTATTTATTAAATCTTACTTCTTAATTGCTGCTTTTGATTTTCAAGTTCTTGATTAGATTCTCTACTTATATTATTTGGGCAGCGACTCACTCACTCACTGACTGGAGTGGAGCAACACAATGACGACTGCAGTGGACAAAATTGGTCTTTACAGTCCACAATTCAATAAAAACGGGCAAAGGAACACAGTTCTGATTCACGTTTGGTCTGAAGTTGTCGAAAACAGAAATTGAATATCACATTACATGAAGAAAACGGTAAATTCGGAAGATATTGAACAGGTCAGTAAGGTGATTCAGTGCATGATGCACAGAGAGATGATGAGCACGTCGATTGTGTGACGTCATTATTCTCGACCGTTTTCGGCTGCGTGATTGTCGGTCTGGGGGCTGAGAAGGGTGTCTAATAATTTCATTTCTTGCATTTCCACCACGACATCTATAAGACTTTTTAGTGACATATTTGTGTATAAAAAGACAATACCTTTCCATCCATATATAATTTGTCTATAATCATCACTTTCGTGAAATTTTCTTCGTGTGTCTACGTTTAAAGGGATAGAGCCTCATCGATCTGGCGCTGCACAGTGGCCGCTGCTCCCATGATCAATTGGGCAAAGCAAATTTTCGGAGTATTTCATTTCATGTCTATTTCGAACAATAAATAATGGATTTTTATTAGAAACATGGCTTAACATCCAATCAAAATCAAAGATTCAATGTAAGACACCCATGAGTGGTAACCTTACCATTATAGTTACACTGCTGTGAATCAGGACCCTTAAATTTACCCTAATAAAAAAAAACTCAATTTTTCTTGGGGCAAGTAATCCATTTGGGCTGAGTAGCTATTCCATTATTTTAACTACTGTACCATGTCTCTAGGCAGATGGGTGTTTCATCAATATTTTGTTTCTCTGACAACTCTCCTTGATCTTTCTTTTGCTAAGAAGCACATATTACTATGGCAATCGTTGGATAAAACATCTGTCAATTCCTTTCATGAAACTCTCTCCAGGAGAGCGTTTATGAAAGTGTTTTGTCCGACAAGTCCTGTCTTATCGGACAGTTACCACAGCAACAGTGCTTCTCTGCCAATGAAAATCAAGGAAAGTTGTCAGATCAGACTTGTCTGACAAAAATGTTGATAAAATGCTCGCCAGGTCTCTCTTTTAATTGTACTCAGTGTATTTTTCAATTGTTATGATATATTTATTCGAAATAAACAACTCAAATCATTGTTTTTCTCTTTTATATAGAAATAGAAATCTGTGTGTTTTGTGTCTCTTTATCATGTTGCAAGTCTGAGAAAGTCTGTTGTTATTGTAAACTGTATTTGTACTTTAATATAAATTATTCCTGGAACCAGAATGATAGTTTGTTTCCTGATAAAGGTGATGATGATTATGATGTTGATGAAACTGATGTCAGAGATGATGATAACTGTCGGGGATGGTGATGAGTGTCATGAAAGAACGTGGACTGCACACATTTCTACCGAACACCTGATTTCATTTACTTTTTATATAAATTTAATGCTTTATGAAATTGTCACCCAAAGTTACAATACTAAACTAGAGTAGCAAAATTTGTATCAAGAACATGGATTTTCAAGCATATCAAACACTGAAGTCAAGTACATCATGATATACAGTGCATATAAGAAAGGTTTTTTTTTTAAAGCCCTGGGAATTGAAAAGTGGGTATCATGTGGGTAATTTTTTCACATATAATCTTGGGTTTAGGTCTCATCCAATGAAAGTAAAAGTTGTGACAGAATGTTACACTTGAGTGAGCACTGTCAATTTTTGTAAAGCTTGCAGAAATCTGTTTGTGCAGAAATGCTTGTTTTCATGCTGTGTCATGGGGAAAGGGCGAAATCAAACTTACCCTGCAAAACATTTCTCATACATTTCTCTTGCACTTTTAGTAAATTGAAGTAAAACGGATAACAATCATAACAATCTTGCCACACAAATTGAAACTTCAACACTTAGTAAGCACAACTTTTACCCTTTTTGTGCGAGCTGGATCTGAGGGCATAATTGAATCTGAACAAGAGTTTATATCAGACATCTCCAGCATTTTTTTCACTAGGTTTCCTTCATTAAATTGGATTTCATTTAATACTTGTTTCTCAACACTTTTTCTAAGCTTGACAATGATTAACTCAATGAAAATCAAGCCTAAGTCATTTCATGTAAATTACAGCTCAGTGTAAAGCAAATATTGTCACAATGGCCTTTGTGTGTGGGGCGCAATGCACTCTTTGAAGTGTTTTGGGCAAGGGAACAAGAAAAAAAGGCAAAAGATATCTTCAAATCAATTTTACTAGCTCAATAACTATTTCAAACTTTTCAAAAGTAAGTAGTGCTCACTCAAGCAGAAATATTTTTCCACAATTATATCGTCATTTGCTTAAATGGATCTGTACCAATGTTAAAATGTGGAAAAATGTTCAGGATATTACAAATTAAGTATAATTTTACAGGATTTTTTCTAAGTGTAAACTTTTTTTGATACACACTGTATATTGAATATGTTACTCTAAACATCCCAAAGTGAATTCACTTAAGCAAACCAATAAATTAACAATCTCCGAATACTAGGTACATGTACTATCATATGAGTATGAATAAAAAGAAATATAGTTTGTTTCATAAGTGTTACATGTAGGCCAGACAATACAACTGCATCTGAGTTCATCAATTTATAGTTCAACCATGTTCATATTAGATCCGTAGATGAAGATGTCAGATGAAATGGCATAGCTTTATACAGTGAAAGTCTAGAATCTGATTCTGTTATTATCACTTGAAGGTAGTGATTAGTTTCTGAGGTAGTTAATTGCATGATGAAAACAAACCTCAGTCACACATAAAACTAGTGTCATATACGGACGTCGGGTTGCACAGCTTTTCCTTATTTACACAGGTACATGTATGATGGGGGGACCTAAAGCTACGCACTTTGTTTTCAAATGATAAAAACTATGCCAATTCAATATTTGAACCAATTATCTTTCACTGATTAATATTCTATAGATCATTAACCAAGAAGAAAATATCACAGAACTAATCCTGCTTCTGAACTTCTCTTGATTTTGCCGCCCGATGTAGAAGGGGTCCTAAAGCTACACACTCAATTTATCATGCAAAAAAATGGTTTTCTCTGCCTTTAGAGATTTAATTGCAGCCTCTGTTAAAAAAAATGAATAGGAATTGTTTGTCACTCTGCAGTCACAGTTCCACCTATGAGTTCCACACACAGAGTGCACATTTGCCATTTAAAACTGCATGCGCGATAAGTGGTGCGTAGCTTCAGGACTCGCATAGCTTTAGGACTCCCTACCATACATGTAGAAGAATCTACACATAGAAGAATGGTTGAAATGAATAATCAAGGTACTGTTAGATAATTCATTTTTCTGATTTCAAAATGGAAAAAGCAATATTGAAAAGAAATATTGAGTGAAAATGATTTAAAACAGAAAGACAGTAATTCTTCAATATTTTGACTCAAGAATGAAATATGTAATAACGGGGAAAACAGAAAAATAGTGCATTTTTCCCTTTCACTGTTTTACATACATATATAAATTTTAAGTTTTTAGTATGAAGAAACTAAAAATTGAAGTGAAATTTTTGCCTCCTTTTTTTCTGTTTCCCGTTCACGATACAAAAAATTGAAACAAAACGTTTTCTTTATTCTGTTTTTTTTGCGTTTGCAAAACAGAAAATTTGAGTGGGCTTTCTCGGTTCCTTTTACCATTTAAAAAACAGAAACGCGAATCTGATTGTACCGCCGTCAAGGTATAATTACATCATTTCTTTTCATTTGGCCAAATAGAATATTGACAACTGCTGCAGCTTTTGCAAAAGGGGCGGAGCCAGAACTAAGCGAATATGGTTGGATGGTGTTACTATCCACCTTGATTTTAAGGGCTCTGCAGAATTCTCTCTACGCATCCTAGTTTTACTACATCGGTTTATGCATTTAAAACGCCCACTTTTACCTTGGATGATGGAGTGATAATACATACAATTGTACTTTGGGGTGGGTCTAAAATATTATTTAACAAATTTGAGTGTGTGTTCTCTTTCACCAATCAGAGTGCAGTATTCTCGTTTTCAAGCTGCTTAATGTACTTGACCAATGAAATGTGTGATCTTAACCTGATAAAACCAATTCTTGTTTGAAAACCTATACCATTTTAAAGCATAGATATTCAGCATTATCATGATCTTAAAACCATTTGGGCTTGAACAAAATAAAGTGTAAAAGTAACAATTTTTGTCAGGTGAAAATAATTATTTTGAAGCATATTTTAGATAAAAAATTTTCCTACATTATAAAATTCTTAAATAAAATGTCGAGCCCCCCCCCCCCCCGGGCCTAGATAGGGTTAAGCATCTTAAGAAAAGTCCTGTAGTACTGTTTACCTACACATGCATCTGCCTATAACAGGCCACTGCCATGAAAATCTTCAATCATCTGCCTTTGCTGACTCTATCCAAATTTTGTCAAGGTCATTCCTGTAGAATCCACAGTTTATTTGTCTCTGGTTCGTGCCAAGAGAATGCGATCATTTTTCTTTCAAATCTCTTACTTTTTTTTCATCTCATCATATCCTATACCATCCAAACTTGGAAATCTACAATAATTTATCTTTACTGACTTTCTTGTCCTGTTCCAACTTTTATCTATTTCACTCAATCCAATGCCAAGTGAATCAACCATCGTCTCTCTCTGCTGGCTTTCCATAAACCATCTCATGGACTGTTCTGTAGCGGTGTCTATCTGTCTTAATCCAGTGCCAAGTGAATCAACCATCGTCTCTCTCTGCTGGCTTTCCATAAACCATCTCATGGACTGTTCTGTAGCAGTGTCTATCTGTCTTAATCCAGTGCCAAGTGAATCAACCATCGTCCCTCTCTGCTGGCTTTCCATAAACCATCTCATGGACTGTTCTGTAGCGGTGTCTATCTGTCTTAATCCAGTGCCAAGTGAATCAACCATCGTCTCTCTCTGCTGGCTTTCCATAAACCATCTCATGGACTGTTCTGTAGCAGTGTCTATCTGTCTTAATCCAGTGCCAAGTGAATCAACCATCATCTCTCTCTGCTGGCTTTCCATAAACCATCTCATGGACTGTTCTGTAGCATCCTCTATCTATCTCCATGGCAACAGATTTAAAGCACTCCCTTGCTAACTCCTGTTGTAGTAAATCTTCTGACGCCATCATCTCCCCATAAAGAAAGACACCCATTGCCTACACAGACATACAGAGAAATACACACAAGAAAGAGAGAGACAATGACAAGGGAATTTAATATTTCAATGTGAGTAAACAAATCCTCGATATAGACCTGTTTCAACATGCCGTGATCTGTCATAACTATGTCAGTCATTTTTTGGCATTTAGAATTTCTTATAATTTTGAATATGCTCTTTCATCAAATTTTCCCAACAGAAACAAGGTAGGCAAGAGTAGATTTTCTAGTATACGCACTATTCCATATTATAATTTATTGTTCGTCTGACAAACATGAGATCTTATAAAAGGCTATTAAAGTTGGAGGTCCAACTTTGATCACCATCACTCCAAACTTTTCTTAATCCTTATTTGAAACATGTACATATATGCCTTGCATGGGGATATTATATTTGCTGGACACAATGCCGATTTGTTAACAGAGAAAATGTATTAGATTGCTAAGATGTATGCATGTGCACACAATTTAAGAAAATATTGCAGTTATGGTCGATAAGTCAAAGGACCACAAACGTAGAAAGGTACTAAAATTGTCCTTTAGTACAAGGATTTCGGTCATACAATCCTTATCCTGATTGAACACTTAATATGAAGTGTTTGCACGGATATCAGAAAAATACCCACTCAGGCACCGAGGGTGGCAGTCAAATGCTATCTAGAGTTTTATACATGAAATAATTATAGGCATTGAGAATGGTGTTATAGTCATTATGTTATGTCCTTATATTTATGTATCCTAAATATGTATTAATCTGGTCTTTGGGGTGCGATGGATATTACTTTCATTAAAATCATTTTCGATTAAAACGTTTTTCAACTTTATTCCAAGAGAAAGTCTGCAAGATGCATGTATTTGAAGAAAGACAACCCAACAAATTCTGGAGATAGCTCAACTGCATCTTGAGGAGGCTCAACAGATACCCAAGAAAGCTCGACAGATTGTCAAGACAACCTAGCAGATTCATCAGACAACCAAGATAATCAAAAAGTATTCCTGTGACAGAAAAGATGGGCATCGCGAAACCCCTGCAGGGATTCCTAAGATGGCCCAGGTGAGCTACAATACCAGAAGGCCGGAAAACATTCCTGAGATGGCACAAGGAATCCCTATTCATCCAATTGTAACTTTACTGAGTTACACAGGTTCAAGTCACAAAACATATCTAAAATTCCATTTATTTTGCCATTAATACCCGACATAACCAAGAATTGTAGAGACTAAACCCAATACAAAATTATACTTGTATTACATCACATCCATGAACCTTTTATATCATAAAGAGTTATTAAAGAATGTATATTAATATATTGTTTATCAATGTATCTCCTCAATTAATACTTATGACAGTGAAACATGTACATCTAGTTATCATGTACTGTGCTCATTGCATTTTCTACACACAAAAAAGCAGGTTAAAAGTACAAGGTTTGGAGAGAAACGTGGCCAATCATGCTGTTGCCACCATGTTCATGCAAACGTAAATGCATGCACAGGATATCAATGACAGAGCGCGAATATAATATTTGGAATGTTTTGGAGCAGATGCTACAATGATAGACGGCACTTCTTTGTAAGGAACGTCAAACAAAAACAAAATGCAAAGACGAAAATGAGAGGCGAAATATTGTTTGTATAAAAATTCTTCCTTCACACTCATGGTTTTAAGAATGATGGTTTTGTGATATCTTCTCTCAACATTATGAATGATAAGAGGATGACACACACAGGCAAATAAGCACAGACTGCACAAACTGAGGCAGAGCTACAACACACAGAATCATATAGACTATGTGTATCACACTAGAAGCTAGCTCCTCACAGGAAATACTTCCCATCGTCCTTATCGATTACAAAACTACACAAAAAGTTTTGTGAGAAGAATGAACATTTGAAGGTTTCGTATCAAATCTTTCATTGAATATACAAGACATTGAACATATCTTTGAGAAAGCCTAGTTGTGATGAGTGTACTCATTGTACATCACATGATAATGCTCATCCACTTCTTGGAGGATAAATTTGTGCAACCTTTGGATGTGAAACTTGCAAGAAATATCCCTCACATCTTACAGATGCAAGACAAGAGAGAGGCTCTCCATACTGATAAAGAGCATATGACAAATCATTATCGCAAAAAAGAGGATATTACACTTTTCACAGACAATTGTTACTCTCAAAAAACAAGAATAGGACATTATCAGGTTTACTCATAAGATAATAAAGTCGTCTGCCACACAAAGACTCACTATGAAATATTTTGAACCTGGCTATACCTACATGCCCCCTAATAACATTCATGGAATCATCTCAACAGCTATCAACAAGGAAATTCAACTTCATGAATTTGAAAGTCCTGTACAAATCATAAAACAGAGTAAAAGAAATATGGTAGGAAAGGTCACCAACTTCAGTATGTTTGAGCCTGAAGTGAAGGCCATGTTGCAAATACCCATATCAAAAGTGAAAGTTGCTCAGTTTAGGTGGTCGCTTGATCAGTCACTCAACTGAGTTTGAGAAGCAATGCGTGTTAACCAAGAATGTCACTTCATAGCTGCACCAGCACATCCAAGCACATAAAAACCTCATCAATGAGGGAACTAAATATATGTAAGCAATGGGCATCACTGAGGCGAAGAAGAGAGACCTTCTGAATCTAGCGAGCATGATACCTCTATGGAAGAGGGCAATTTTTGACAATTTTATTGTTTGTGATGTACCAGAACTGGGAATCATAAGTATTCTCAAATAATTATCTTGACTTGGCATGGCTGAGAAGCAGCACCATGCAGCTTATCCATGGACACAAGTATCTCATCGATGAGGTATGGAAGAAGTTGGAAGAAATAGCCCATCACTGATCTTAAAAATAATTGACTTTGAAGAAAAATAGCAAGATGCCTCTATAGAAGAGCAGTTTTTTATGGATCATCATGCACCAGATTTAAAAATCATATCTTGAATTTATTATTTATCTTTATTTATGCATGGCCTTAAATAAATCATCAGTGAAGCTCTTTAACTCTGGCTCTTCCATTGTGAGGATACAAGGCGAACATGTTAATCATATATTCCATGTCAGTTTACCTTTTGCCTACAGCATGAATCATATGTTGTTGGGTTTTTTTACTATTGTTTAGAGAGAGTGGAGCATGGAAGGATGCAGACTTTTTTTGGGGGGATGGCAGACAAGATGAATATCTGGATCAAGAACTCAAGTTAAAAAGATTTGGTGATGTACTGATGTATTTGAATAAATATGTTGAGTTGTCCAAGAAAATTTTCCTCTGAAAATACTTTATAAAGAATATCTGATGGTGTAATTACATTTCAGTAATTAGAATGAGAGAGCTAGAATGTGATATTGTGTATCATGAGCTAATGTATAGAGATAGGAAGATAGTGTATCACACAATGTTATGTAGACACATGTACCAAACAGAATGTTAGCTGTGTTGATTAGAATGCATTCTCAAATATGAAATTTAGTAAATCAGATACAAGCCTTGGCAATATTCTACTGGCATAACAAATATATTCTAGTCTAATAATTTTGTGTATCCCGTAGCCACTGTATGGACAATTGGTGTAAATATTTGGTGTGAAAAATGACCTCTTGGGTAATTTCTCACAATATACATTTGTAATTTTTATCTATATCTAATATCTGAACACAATTTGTTTGATAATGATTATAAATGATGACTGCTCTATGGAAATGGTAATCGTCATTACATTTGGAACACTTCAATATCGCGATATTTCAGCTCAATATTGATGCATTTTAATCCAACAAAAACGGCAAATAAAATGTTGAATTTTTATGCCTCTGCTACAAAGTGTCTGGAGGCATTATGTTTTCTGGTTGTTTGTCTATCAACACATCCCGTTCTCATGATTGCATATCTCAAGAACAGTTTGGCAGATTTTCACCAAATTTGGTATGTGTATGTATCCTGAGGAGCCAATAAACTGATTAAATTTGGGGGTTATGGAAAGAGACACAAGAAAGATAGTTTGGGGTTGCTCGTACCTGTTCTTCTTTCAAGAAGAGACGGACATCAGGATATGACTTAGTAAGCTTGTGTTTGATGACTAGCTCACACCAACGATGTCGTACCTCTGCATTCTGATCTTTGAGACAGTAGGTTGTATCAAGATCAACCAGAGTTTCTCTTGCCATGGTTTCCACATCTAACATTCCTTCTAAGAGGAGGATCAGCTGATCTGGAGTAAGCTAAAAAATAAAAATATTTTCTTCAATTTTTAAACATGTAGACCTGAATTCACAAAGGTAGTGTACATAATGTGAAACCATGATTTATTTTTACATAAAAAGTGGGTGGGTTAATACAGTGACATTAGTGACAAGTGTGGAGTTAGAAACCTTGTTAATAGTTTTTGTCAAGCTCTTTGGCGGTTTTACTGTATTCATTAGTTTACACTGGAATTGTCCCATGCCTGAACATGAAAAAATAACAAAACTTGTTAGCTGAACCTGTCTGCACATAAATACAAACCTTGGATAGAAAGCATTCCTGATGCATATATTATTAGACCATATCAATTAAAGTTTCATCCAGATGTATAAAGTGAATAGTAGATTACTGGTGTAAAGGTACATGTATATAATGCTGTGGTAAGTTATACCCATTTACAGTGCCATTAAAGAGGGAGTGAACTGTGTGTGGTCTCTCATTGACACCAGCATTATGGGTCAGGAAACTGGCCAGGTATGAGTAGTTGAGGACTCGAGATGGCGCTATTGGTTCGTATCTGCTTTAAAACTTTGTGTTGGACATGCTGTATTACAGCTATTTCCAGTGCTTTTTACATCTGGGGTCAGCAAATTTTAATTGTCTCCTAAAGAAAGTTCAAGACAGAGCGATTTAAATTCTGCTTATTGCCCTAATGCCAATACTGAGTAATATCAACTTCCCCAAGTAAAAAAAATCCTTCCCAGTACCCTGATGTGCTGGGATGGGAACTTCCAGTGCAAACAGCTGATCATTGTTTCCCAGCATTTCAAAAACATGACCGTTCATAAACCCTCTCAGTTGTCAAACTGTTGGCATTTTTTTTATTTGGTAGAGCTAGAGAAACAATGAATGTGTATTTTCATCATCAATTGAGTAAGCAGGTGTAAATTGTAGTGTTGATCAACTGCTGCATGAACAGCCATCAGAAGAGCCAACAACATTATCCTCATAACACTGAGTAATAAGGAAAATTGTGCATAAATTGTTAGATTATCAAATTGAACATTTCAATGAGACATGGCACAGTTCATTTAAAGGATGCATAAACTAACACCAATTTTTCTTATTGCCAATCTGGTAGAATAAAATAACACTGATTTACCTTAAAGATATCAACATGCTACATCCTAGAAAATGACGCATGGTTGTCCCGAGATTTGTCAAGGTGGCCATGATTTAAAGAATGGTTATTACCTTTAAAGCAGGATTATTTTGAAACAAAGGAGACATCACTCTTCTTCTCTTCTTCTTTTTTGTCTTCTTGGATTTCTGATGAAACTTGTTATAAGATTTCCATCTTTCAACCTGTCAAATATCAGATATCATTACCTATAAATTTTTTTGCTAATGAAATTTCAGATCATTAAAAAGTTGCAATATTCAAAATTTGCCCAGGAAGGAAAGCAGCAAGCTCAAATGCCCTGTGAATGTTTATTGTCCTATCCCTAGAGAATAGCCTCAAGATCCATTTATGTAATTTAGCCTAGGACTATTTTGAATTTGCAAAAGGATGGGCTCTGTTTTTATAACTTATGTGGAATATTGAAGTGATTTTATATCCATCATCATCATCACAATCATCAATTCATCATCATCATCACCATAATTATCACCATCAACATCATCCCCGTCATCACCATAATCATCATCATCACCACCATCACCAACAATATAATCATCATAATCATCATCATCATCACCACCATCACCAACAATATCACCATCATCATTATTACCATCATCACCATTACTACCATCACAAACAATATCAACATCATCCTTTATTTATTTATTTATGTCATTTATTTATTTATTCATTCATTAGGTCTTCTTTATACAAGGTAGCATCATCGTCACCATCAATTCCAATCATAACATTTACCAACATCTTCATAATCACAAATGGCAATTTGGTAGAATATTTAATGAATTCCATACCTCAGAGAGTACATTAGAAACCAGAGTATTGTCATGCTGGTAAATCTGTGGATCCAACTCATCTGGCATTCCTGGTTTATCCAACCACTCTGAATAGATAGTTTCCATGGTGATGCCTCTATGTCTATATAAGTATCATGTAAAATAATAAAGTAATAAAAATAAAGCAAATAATTCATGCAGATTAAAACTTGAAGATCAAAGAATTTGTATTCCACAGGAAGTGATTTTATCTCATAAAGAATAATACAGAAAGAAGACAGAGACAATGTACAGACACAAAGTCATTATAGTACATGTAATTGAACCAGATTCCTTATCAAAAAATCTTTTAATCTAATTATCTATAAGATTGCATTTTGCACCTACAAATAACCAAATGTAAAACTTAATTCATATTTATTATGGATATGAACATATACACAATGATAGTACAATTATGTATTAGGCTTTATTAATAATCATAAAAACATAAGAAAACCAAGCACTGAAGGGCATATATACCAAGTTCTGCAAAGTCATCTTTGCCAGTGATAATGGGACCAATTTCCCTTCAATGGCAATAGGTACAGTGTATATTTCAATAGAATATAACATACATGTATTTAGTACGTATTTACTTCAACAATAATTATATGATATTTGTGAAAACATGTCCAGTATTTAATTCAGTCTAAGATATAGGGACAGTGATTTTCCGTTTTATAGGTAAATAAAAGGGAAATTCCGTTTGGTTCTCATACTTAATGTAAAAATTCACAGAATTCACCTTTGCAAAACGGAATTCAGGTTTTTGCTGCGTACATTTACAGTGACAAAACGGAATTTCTATTTTTTAGATCAAGTTGAAACGGAATTCCAGATTTTCAGAAACGGAAAATCACTGTCTCTAAAGATATCAATAACGTTGCTTCATATCCCCTGCTTCCCTGAGTACATATATCTGTAAACTTCATTATTTTTACATATAAAAGTAGATAATTTGAAAATGGACCATGCACTCACTTTAACTCAGGGTACTCTTCAAACAAGAGGCTGAATATGTCTTTTGACAGGACCAAGTTTCCATGGTAACGCATCACATAATGATTAATGAAGCAGAGGGTTTTCTCCATGGTCAGATGCCTAGTTATGTGATGTAAGAGAAAATATCCCTGTTTAGAAAATTAAAGCAAAAAAAGGACTAATGTTAAATCATACCTACAGATTTGTTTTATTTTCATAATACTAAGGCTGCCAGGCTATAAAGTTGGTTTCAACAAAAGCAGATGATTTCAAGGAAGAATGGAATATGAATTTTCAAAGTTTGACTTTGTGATGTCTGCTACATTGGTGATATGTTGGCTTCCAAATGAGATGAGTCATCAGCTGTGACAGCAAGGATTAACAGTGTCTGGAAGAGAATTCTCTCCCTTCCTTACCTCAAGGGCCTTCATACCTAAAAGGGAATGATTGCAAGTGTGTGGAAATGCATGACCTCTGGTAGCGGTTGGCTCCCACTGTGGGGCATTGGGAAGTATACCACCAAAAGAAGAACAAGAAAGTAAGAGGGGTCTGGGGGGGGGGGGGGGGCAAGAGCGAAAAATCTCCTAGTAATATCAGGGTATGAACAGATAGTGGTGTAATGAGGCAAACATTTTGAGGGATGGCCCCCTCAAAATTCTTATGGCATAAAATTTTGATATTTTTATTTTAAAACAAATCAAATTTTGTGATAGATTTTGACACAATATTCTGGAAATGAAAATGAATGCCCTCCCCCACCTCGCCTGTTACTCACTAAAGAAGGAGGAGTCACGGGCAACAAAATCATCCAGCATGGAGCAAATTGTAAAGGCCAAGAAGAGGATGGTCAGATGGATGTGCAAGGTATCATTATGTGAGAGAATGAGAAACAAAGACCTCTTCCAGTCCATAGGTCTGGTACACAGGCAATGAGTAAGAGTAGGTTAAGATGGTATGGTCATGTGGTTAGGAGAGAAGAAACCCACTGGCACCAGAGTATACTAAGGGTGTGGTCAATGTTGATTTTCAAATTCAAACAGAAGCATAAATCAAGATTGAAAACTCAATTCTTAAAGACATAAAACGAACATGATCAGCAGTGCACGTTCAGTGTCGAAAATATAAAGCCATTATATGTTGATTGTCTCTAAATTTCCCGCTTTTGTGCTCAGTTTGACCCATCATAAGAAATCTCAGTTCTGGCATCTGTCTGTGTAGAATTCCACTGCAAGAGCAAATTTAAAGACATTACAAAACGCAATGTCGCATTCATGATGCTCACTGTCGTAAATTTGAGCTGATCGTATTTACAAACGCATCTTTTTCGACGTTTCAATTTTCCTCCAAATCGTGATTTGAAAAACGTTTTAATTATGACCAGGAATAGTGGACATTGAACACACCCTTTGTTTCTCATCATATATGTGTTTTGTAATCATGTTTTCAATCATGATCCATGTTGCCGTTTAAATTTGGAAATCAATTTGAACACACCCTAAATTTCACAGTATAAGAGAGAAATCAACACAGGAGACGTTGCAAGATCATAGAAAAGTTTTAAACATCACGAGCAGAGCCAGGTTGACTGACCTACTTTCCCTGAAGCCATCAGGCCAGCAAAACCCAATTAGTGACTACCCCGTCCCTTCACAGGACCCGCCCAGTGGACATGGCCATTTTGTTTCAAGTGAATAGATAGAAAATGTTTGGTGACTTGATTGTATTTCAACCAATCACTACAGTGTTTACAGGATATAATTCATGTAGGATACAATATATAGATTGACATCTCTATTTGTCTTTCGATAGAGATAAATTATATAATCACATTCTGGAATACATGTACGTACAATATATGAACTCCGCTCCTTGAGAAACATTCAAGCATTAGATTTCAAACTCAATTGTAAGATGTATTGTACAACGCCTACTTAGCTTGTTGTACGCAAGCAAATGGGAGACTAAATGTCAAACATTCTTATCGTTGCACACACGACGTACCATTCAAAATGTACCGTTGCACGGCCTTAGGAGGCGACGTCACAATACGATTCAATTTTTTGCACTCAGTAAAATTGAAGGTTAAATACGCGCATAGCTTGCTGGCTACATGCGCAATGCTGCCAGAGGTCATGTGTGCTTGTGGGATTTGCTTTTTGCTTCCAATATTTTTGCTCCCTTTTCATAGAATACTGCAGGGAAAAACTCTTTTTTTCATATTTTCGCTAAGCCCCGAGGCGCTGTACAACACAAATAGCGAATATTTTTATCTGTGCCATGGTGCGATATTTCGCATTTGGTGAAAGAGACGCTGCACTCAACTCCGCTAATGCCTCATTGAATAGAGCATCTTTCTTTCACCTCCTGTGAAATCTTGCACCATCGCGCTCATGCCTATTCACTTCCTGTATACTGTGATGGCTATTGAAAAATTCTGGGTAAAGGGTAAAGAATGGCATTGTGTGAATTGTGGTCTTGTTGATATATCCCCAAGGAAATGTTTCATTCAGAGGACTTGTTGGATGTGTGGAAGCGCCATGGTGTAGTGGTTCTGACTCTTGCCTTGTAATCAGATGGTTGTGTGTTCGAATCCCACCATGGTCTAGCGTCCTTTGGCAAGGCGTCAATCCACACTTTGCCAATCTCACCCAGGTGCTAATTGGGTAACGGTAGGAAACAACCGTCATTGTGGTTGGTTTAGCAAGTTTGCGCCTAACAGGCTGCGTGGAATGCTATGAATCCAGTGACCGGGTAATAATAATTGTGAAGTGCTTTGAATAGTCGTAGATTGATAAAGCGCTATATAAATGCCAATCATTATTATTATGTTTTATCTGACAAATTGCATTTTATCCAGCAGATAAACCTTTGCTTCTCAGCCAATCAAAATCAAGAAAATTGTCAGATTTTACAATTTTTCAGATGTAAAATGTTGACAAAACACTTTCCGTAATTTTTATATTTTTCAAAACTCTTATGAATAATAATACGTAGGTACATGTATAAATAAAGATTATTTTACCTTCAAATAATGCACCTGCAGAAACCACTTGTCTGGATTTAGACCATTCTTAACAAATCCAACATCACTTCCCTGACTAGTTCCTGGTCCATCTGTCATAGGTCTAAGGATTTGTAGTTCTGATTCTGTGTTCTCTATCTCTCCTTTCAATGCTTGGTACCTAAGGAGGGCCTTGAGATTGGAGTAGTCCTTGTACTCATTCCATGACCACTTTGGCAAGAAAAACAAGATTTGAATCCATTACTATCTTCTTCTTCTCAGATTGTATAACATCATCATGGCTAAAATCACTTGAAATATATCATCCAACCATTACCGAGTTTGTCATTTAGTGTAACGTTTGGTCGTATGACCAGGGGTGGTATTCTGAGATCCATTTCATCTCACATAATTTTGTTTTCTCCACTTAAATCAGTGAGATAAAATACACTTAAATCTTTGCAAATTGGTATAATGAGAAACATTTTTTTTCTGAAGCAATGTCCAATAATAAAGACTGTGCAATCATATATGCCACTTAGAATTTATCAAAGAGTCTGAAAATCATCTAGAATGACCCATTTCCTATGTGAAAAAAGGCCTACTCTATGGCCAAAATCTAAGTTGAAATTTTGTCTGAAAAAAGGCATTCCTGTTTAGTAGTACTATCACATATTATCAATGGAATTGATACAGAAATATACTAGCCCTCACCCTATTTCAAGTTTATTCATTTTCTTTTCAAATATACTTGGGCACAAGTACATCACCTTTGTTCTAATGATTAGAGGGACTTGTCTATGCAGGTACTGCTCTGCCGGTTATTATCTTCAGACATGGAATATACAAATTTATCTCAGATAAAATTTAATATATTATCTAAGAGATGAAAAGTGATCCCAGAATACAATTTCACTACAAAGGTAAAACAAAAATATAAATAAAAACAAAATAAAATGACATAAAATAAAATTGATCTGATAATACTGTCCAAAATGTTCCAATTCCACTTCTTATACTACATGTAGATGTATTTCACACAAATAGAAATAAAGATTTGGTTAATAAACAGATGAATCTAACAATGAAGTGGTGAAAGACTGAGTTGATATATGACAAAGTGGATATAAATTGGAAATGGACTTTATGACAATTAGAGTAGATAGATGTAATGGTTGCAGGCTAAGGAGGATTAAATCACAAAAGACAAAACTAAAGAGGAGTAGAAAGAGGAGTATACACATTCTTTGTATAACAATAATTAAACATTTAAGTGTGAACAAAAATATTTTTTTATCTAACGTACTATTTGTAAATAAAAATCTTTTTAAGAGTCTTGAATAATAATAATAATAATGAAATTTATGAAAGTTCATACTGATGCATCTATTACATAACTTAGACTAAAAATTAGTTTAACCTTATGCAATATTTGACCAAGGAGGAATATTCACTATCAAACACAAATTTTTCTTTAATAACCCATTAATTAACCCCTTGCAACTTATTTAAAACTAGAACTAATTCATACATTCTCTGTGAGTGCATGAATTGGGTCCTCCATGAATGTTGCAAATCCTTCACTCAACCACTCTTCTGTCCAATCACGAGCTCCGATCAGGATACCAAACCATGAATGACTGATTTCATGAGCGAGACGAGGAAGTAAGCTTCCATCACCAGACAACAGGGTTTGAGAGAGGAAGATCAGACTTGGGCTGTTAGATAATTAGGAAGAACTAGTAAGCTTCATGGAAATATGTTAACCCTAGAACAAAGTAAAAGTTTTCCTGCCATAGGCCTGTGAATAATAATTTTTATCATCAAACAAACAGACGTGTATTGTAAAGTTTGGGTTTTAAAAATATGGTTACACAAGAATGCATGGCAGAATACTTTAATTATTTTGTTGGCAAATATTGTGGCATAGAATGTTAGACCGTAGATAAGAAGAAATTATTGTCTATTGTCTCTTTCGGTTCTATTTCACATCGTTGCGCTCTAGCGTTCTGTTCATTCATGTGCTTTTACTCCGATTGAGTGCATGTAGAAAAGCTTTGGTATGTCAATTTTTAAGGCTATTTTAAGATGTTGAGTACAAGCTAAGACTACATATTAAAATGTAGAATTTTAGATGGACATTTTTGCACTTGCTGCACATTAATGCATACTTCTTAAGTAATGTATTATATTTTATATGCATTGCATGCACGTAAGCAAGACTACTACTACAACTACTACTACTACTATTACTACTACTACCACCACTACTACTACTACTACCTACTACCTACTACCTACTACTACTGCAGTCAATTTAACCCTAATTTAACTGTTTCAGACCTAAAGTGACCCCCCCCCTCAGCTTTCGTCCGCTGATCACGCGATCACCGTGAAAATTTGCACGTGCATAGAGCTGGATATAAAATACAAGACTGTATTGTTAAATTTAAAAAAATGAACTGTTTATGAAAATAGGCAATTAAGAGCATAAGATTTGTGATTACCGGTATTATGGTTTTTGTCTCGCCTGCATAGCAGAGCGAGCCTTCATGTACAAGAGCCACATTTGTGACTGACATCAACAGCAAATCTTAACCAAATGTTAAGTTTTTGAAATGACATCATAACTCTAAAGTACATGTATATAGACCTAGTTCATAAAAACTTAAACATAGGGTAAGGAAGTATTACTGAATCTCCTGCCCGAGTTTCAGGTGACGTGACCAAGGTCAAATGTCATTAGGGTCAATGAACTTTGGCCAAGTTTGGGGTATTTGTTGAATTATTATAATAACTTAAGGGATCAAGTTTATAAGGCTTGAACACAAGAGTAACCGAGTATCGCTGAACATCCCGTGCGAGTTTCAGGTCACATGACCAAGGCCAAACATCATTTAATGTCAATGAATAATTATCTAATAGTAGTTTTCAGAGTCAGCACTGCTGCTATATTGAATCACGTAATGCAGGCGAGACTGCCAGAGGTTCTCCACTTGTCTGTCTTTAACTCACTTTATATGACTATTAGAAAGCTATTTTTGTGAAATATCAATTATCACATTTCTAACAAATATCTACAGAAAAAATTGCCAAAACATAATTAATTTCCTATGTATTTCATTGTTTTATTTAATTCTTATGTATTTCTTTATTTTTCGAACCACTGTTTTTATTGTTTTTTCAATGAACTTTGTCAGGGACCCTTTTGCGATCAATAGCATAAACTAAATCCATTAAAACCAGCAAAACTTAAAAATAATCATGCATTTATGATTTTGGGGGGTTGAAAACACAAATTGCATTGGCTTTGTACACGGAATCATGTTTTTGACCATTTTGGGGTCTGACAAGCACTTAACAGAATGTTGCATATTTCAGAACGGTGTACCCAGGTGCCGCAAATTTGGTCTCAAAAGATGCGCAAGACTATAAAAATAAAAAGTAACAGATGCGCTGACGAAAAATTTTGCACAGTGGCGTAATTTGTCGAGGAGGGGGTCAAATTGTCACCCCCTCCCCCATTGAAGGGTTAAAGAGAAATGCCAGTAGTTACAGTTAACACTGATTTAATGAGAAAGTCTGTAAAACCGGGCTTAATTGTCAGTATATCATCGAGGATCTAGATCTGGTACAATTACATAAACTGAACTTTGTGAAATCTTGAAAGCTACGCTGAAAAATGTTCACTCTGAAGATCACAATAGGCACACGTGGGACAGTGTATTATTATTGCTGGAATAAAGACCCGATGGTAGTGACTGAATCCGCGCTTATTTTGCTATTTCTCAGCAATTACACAATTTCTCCCAGAATCCTTTGGCACATATTTTTTATTCATGCAAACAGACACTTGGGTGGTCATATTAGATTCTGTAAAAAGTCATTTTGAGATCGTTACCAGAACTGGAATTTATCTTTAAGTCTTGAGTAAATACCTAGCCAATCCAAGACTTGCAAAGCAGCGAGGTAAGATCAGCAGATCAAGACGTGAAAATGGATGTGGTCCAAGGATTCTGAAGACAGCATACAGACACTTTGGTAAATAGGAGGCAAACTCTTTTACAGCAGCTTCATAGAGTAAGGGTGGGGCTATGATACGGGATGGAATAATTGGTTGGTTGTAACATCCTATACGACATGGCCAATCGTCATGATTGCATCTTTCTTGATGAATCTTCCTGCGGAGTGTGATAGAAACATACAAAAGGTAACACACTAATATAAATAATTCATAAAATAATTACTACCTAATTATTAGAACCAATGTGACCCTTACTAATTAAAAGGCTGACGACTTACATCACATCATTTGAATAGTGCCAAGTTACTAAACTGATCAATATATATTTGGCAGAAATGATAAAAATTAAGTGACCAAACTAACAATTGTAAATTCTGTGTAATTTCATATACAAATAAGTGTAGGGGAGACCGGGGTGAGTTGGAACATTTTTGACAAAAATGGCTGTAAAATCCTAAACAGATTTTATTCGAGAAACAATCAATATATCAGCTTGAAGCATGTACATGTATCTAAGGGCCTCAAATGTACCCCATGAAATTTTTAACTCTATTATGGTTACTGAAAAAAAATCCACCTTGATCAAGACCATCAGGGTAAGTTGGAACACTGCATGGTCAATTAAGAATTAAGAATTTTTAATACTAAAACTACTTAACATTGTAATGTTACATTGTTTTAGCCTATTTGCTTCATTTTTACAAGTTCAAAATATTTAAAGTGTGGATTTGTTTAACTTCATGTTTTCTTTTATACAGCCACTCACGCAAGCAGACTGTGTAGTAGAATTCTGCTTTTACATGCAATTAAGTGTACTATTAGCAATTTCATGCACTTCTGCATCAAATTCACAAGACAAAAATTAATTACTTATTTTTTCATTAATTAATTATGCAAATAAGCATATGAAATTTGCCCTAATTTTTTTGTTTATGTGTTTGCCCTTAACTCTATTTATTAAGCTAGCAGAATGCTAATTTTTGGTGAGAGTATCAATTTTCACATTTATGACAAATATCCACCAACAATTGCAAAAAATATAATTTCTGATCTATTTTTTTATTTTTATTTCTTTGTTTTTTCCAACCTTTGTTTTTTCAGAAGAACTTTGTCAAGAACTCTTTTGCGAGCATAAATAGAATAAAATAAATCTATTTGAACCAAAAAAGTAAAAAATAATCATACATTTATGACTTTTGGTCGAAAAAACACAATTTGCATTGACCTTGTACATGGAATCATGTTTTTGAGCAAGTTTGGGTTTGACATGCACATACAAAATGTTACATAATTTCGAAACCGTGCACACAGGCATCGCAAATTTGGTCTCAAATGATGCGCAAGACTTAAAAGTAAAAAGTCAGCTAGCAGTGTAGTCAAAACAATTTGTGCGAAGGCGTAGTGACCAAATTTCTTGGGGGGCTCAAATCGACCCCCCCCCCTAGTTTGATAAGGGTTAATATTGCATTAGGGGCCTACAATAGGCCTTAAATGCACACTCAGAGCTAACTGATAAACAAAGCAAACATGGTATACAATACATGTTCAGAAGAGTGTGAAATACTTTATATATTTTTATTCATAATTATGTTGGGTAAGTTGGAACATGTTCGAACTAGCCCCTTCAATTTTTTTCCAACTAACCCCAGAGGCCCATTTGATGTTTATAAGCTTACAGCACAAAATATGAAAATACTTACCTGATTTTCTTATTTACGAGATAACTCATACATCTACTTGATTTGCTAGTTCAGCCCTCTGGACTGCCATACCCGAAAAGAACTCCCAAGAATTTAAAAAGCGCGAGCGCGCCCTCTCCCGTCCAGGCTTACTACCCATGATCACCGCGCAATTAGCGTCCATCTTCCTCACCTTTCGCAAGCCCATACGTTGAAACATGTTGCTACGCAAGGCGGAGGGTCGGTGGGAGGGTATCAAGTAGATGTATGAGTTATCTCGTAAATAAGAAAATCAGGTAAGTATTTTCATAATTTACTTCAATAACTCCATACATCTACTTGATTTGCTAGACCAGCACGGACTCAAACCGTAGGGAGGCATGTTTTCAATTGTAAGCCTAAGAAAATTAAAAAACAAAAACAACGAAATTTAGGGAGAGGGGGAAAAAGCCGCAGCTGCTTTAAGCGCCGAAGCAGCAAATCTCGCCTCGCTGGACGGAATGTCCTTCAAGTAGAAAGAAGTGAAGGAGTTAGTTGAGCGCCAAAAGGCGGCCCTCAAAAATGTCCTCGAGAGGAATGCCCTGTATACTCAGGAATACTAAGTATCATGGGCCCTCGGCCTAGTGTCAGGAGAACAACATCACCTGCTGACTAGAGCGTAAGAATCGGAATTTGTTGAAAATTTCAACAAGAATCGTGATCGGAAAACTGAAGCTTTTAAGGCTCAGTAAGTGATCAATCGAACAATCTGAGAAGGCGAGATATCTCAGAAGCCTCCGCGTGGGAGAAAGCGCCCAGAATTCGATATCTGTCTCAAATGCGTGAGGGCAGAAAATCTGCAGAATTCTGATAGAGAGCTGTGGCAAAAAGTTACTAGCGGTCCGAAGGGGACCAGGAACGACGGAGAGTAGGGATTTAAGAAGAAAACCACTCGTAAGGCAGTCAAGGGTCGAGAAAGCGACTGAGTGCCATCCTGTTAATAAGGAATGCCGCGGACCTGTTGCCTATGTAGAATAGAGCAGTCTGGTCAAAACAGCTCAACCGGGCGTGTCAGGGAAACAGCGCGGTACACATCACGACAAAAGTGTGTTAGACCGAGTGATCGAGAGAGAACTCAGGATCCCCTTTCTCCCATACTGATTGAAGCACCCATCTGAGGGTGCAGTGCCCGCGGTGGAAGAGGTGGCTTGGCTCAAGCCACCATCGCCGAGAGAGCCCGTGAGGCTAGGCTGCGATGGCTGTCCGCTGGGCGGGGGAATCCCTAGCAGCAGCAAGTGTACGCCAGAGGGAGCTGGCGAAAAAAAATCTGTCACGATATTACGTGTAAACGACCATCAAGAGATGCTCTAAACGAACAGACATCGCCAGATATGATACCTCAACCGTTACATTCCCAACGGAATCGAATGAGGTAGCAACGGCCCTGTCCTATCAAGTTAGGGACGGAAACTGGCTAAGAGTGTCGAAGTCCTCGCTTGAAGAAACAAGCGAAGGAGACTTGAGGAAGTAATCACAAAATTTCCATCAGTCTGCGGTGAGAACCAGTTGTTTATGAAAACAGTCACAAGGCCTGTTTCTCAGGTGATCGTAAGAGCAAGCACCGCCGGCGCCGGTTGCGGTAGCGTGGAACAGTCCGATATCGGTAAGATAAGGAGCTCCAAAAAGCTGCGGGGGGCGGCAAAAATGACGCCCTAAGCAGCGGGGGATGAGAATCTAAGTTTCTAAAAGAAGAGAGAGAGACTCATCCACAGTCGGCCCGAGAGAAGGCGGGTCGTAGTGATCGTGGTTAGGAAGGCATAAGCATACATCCATCCACGGTTACATCATCCTCGGTCGCGCGGTGACCCTGGCCACATGCATTGCATGGAAGGAGGATGAAAGCAGCATGCGAGGCGACTTGAGTGTGCCGTGAAAAATTTTTAAGTAAGAAGCCGATTCGACAAACGGGCACGGTAAAGACATCCACCGTAGACCACTCCGCACAAGGAGGGAACGGCGGAGACGCCCACAAGATTGACCCACATAGAGGGCAGTCTATAAGATAGACAGTTAGAGCTCGACCGATGGTCTGGCGGTGTACAGTTTGGTGTGAACTCGCCGACCCGTACGGTGGGTGTGCCCAGAAAGTAGGCATAGAATGCCGACAGAGAATCCTGGGGCTTTAAACAAGTTTGAACGCACGTACATAGCCAACAATCTCATGAGATGTACGGCGGTTACTTTCCTCCGAGATGATGTTTACCCAACAGGGAAAGACTCGGGGAACAGCTGTGAATGTCAACAGGAGGGATATCTAGCATATGAAAAGCTGATTCCTTCCACGTATTCGGTGCGGGTGCTGCCGGCGGTATCCGGGGGACGACCGGTGATGGCAGCTCGGGCAGGGTTCGTACGAGCCGCCCGAATACGAGACAAATAGGTTAACATAACCATAATGCACCGGGTGGTGAAGGCATAGCGATTATTAAGCACAGGAGAACTTTTAATCGCCGTGACATTCAGATCCGATATACATACTCATAAGCTCGGAGAGCTATGAGATAGTGAGACATATCGCTGAGCGGTGATGGTGCTCATATCAGAGTCGCCCTCTCTTCAGCGGCGATCGCTGGAGAACGGGTGTCTGTACTAGCCCTGACTCTGGCGTTGCAAGGGTAGGAGCTAAGTAAGACAGGGCACCCTTACTTTCGAATAGAAAGTGAGGTTCAGGTCAGAAAAAAAACGACGGTCCCGTCGCCTGGGCGGACGGTCCGCGGACGTGATAGGTTGCCCTCTCAAAGCAGCCAAACATTCTCACGAGAGAAGTGCGGCATGCGGTATGTAAGAGATTCATACCTCCAATCTACGGGCCCGCTTAGGGGGAAGAATGGAGAGAGTTACCGCTGAAGGAGTCGTCGCCGTATGTGAGCTTGACGTAGAGGGCGAATTCGGGAGTACCTGCATAATAATCGCCCCCCCCCCTTCCCCTGCCTCTGCCTTCTCGCTAGCCTCGAGAGGCTTGAAAATTTCGAGACGGCGGCGCCGGAGCCTGGCGCTTCCGGGCAGCAGCAGAGCGGGGGTGGGTTTACACCCTCGGAGCTGGCGGCTTCCTCGTCGTAGGAGCCGCCTCGTCTAGAGCGACCCCGTCACTCTCCGAGACCCCCAATTCGGCCGATTGAGCTCGGAGCGCCTGAAGAGGCGGGGCGAAAAAATATGGACTCCCCAGCTTCATCAATACCCCCGCTCGGAGGGTAGATGTGAGGTAGATACTTGTCAAGCAGCGCCTGAGCGCTTACTGAAGAGTCGACCGCGGGATAGGGGTTGTCCTCGCACTGTCCGCCTTCGAGAGACTCCTCGTAAAGGGAGTCTCGCTCTATGGACTGAACCGGGAGGTTGTCCCCATGACAAGTTTCCTCCCCTGGAGGAGCTCCGAGAGCCGCGGGAGCCGTACGGCCTCTCGGCCGGCTCTCATGAAGGCAAGGGAGTCCAGTAAGCGCCGGGGTGGCCCCGCGTGTCGGCTGGGACACGTGCTCTGAGATCGACGAAAATGCTGGAAAGCACACGCGATCTTGAGGTACCCGGTTAGCCGGTGCACTGGCTGGCGATTTAACAGAATCGCTCGAGGATCTCCCGGGTGTCTGGTGGTTATTGCCCACTTGTCTCGCTTGATGCTCAGGGGCATCAGCGGGGTGAGTAGACGTCGAGGGTGGGGTGAACCCGCACTGCTCGAAAGCAGAATGTAGCAGCATGAATAGCTGTGACATCTGACCACCGACACAAGGGTCTGAAGGAGGAACGCCCATGGCAACAGGGCTGGCCGACCTCTCCTTCGACCTCTTCTTCTTCGCGGGCTCCGCCGGCGTGGCCGGGGCAGAAGGCATGAGAGGCACGGGTGATTTCTTACGATTTGCCGCCCCTGGCAGGGCGGCCGCCAACAACGAAACTTCACCCGAATCTGACGGGGTCAGATTGTGGTCACAGTCTGATGTGTGACGCCTCTCGCGGTAGCAGAATGTAGCAGCATGAATAGCTGTAACATCTGACCACCGACACAAGGGTCTGAAGGAGGAACGCCCATGGCAGCAGGGCTGGCCAACCTCTCCTTCGACCTCTTCTTCTTCTTCTCTTTCTGCGGGCTCCGCCGGCGTGGCCGGGGCAGAAGAAGGCATGAGAGGCACGGGTGATTTCTTACGATTTGCCGCCCCTGGCAGGGCGGCCGCCGACAACGAAACTTCACCCGAATCTGACGGGGTCAGATTGTGGTCACAGTCTGATGTGTGACGCCTCTCGCGGTAGCAGAATATAGCAGCATAGCATGTATGACTGTAACATCTGACCACCGATACAAGGGTCTGAAGGAGGAACGCCCATGGCAGCAGGGCTGGCCGACCTCTCCTTCGACCTCTTCTTCTTATTTTGCGGGCTCCGCCGGCGTGGCCGGAGCAGAAGAAGGCACAAGAGGCACGGGTGATCTCTTACGATTTGCCGCCCCTGGCAGGGCGGCCGCCAACAACGAAAATTCACCCGAATCTGACGGGGTCAGATTGTGGTCACGGTCAGATTGTGGTTACAGTCTGATGTGTGACGCCTCTCGCGGTCAGGGGCTGGGCGATCTCTCCCGATGCTGTCAACGAAGGACGACTTATACGGCAGAGATCCTGACCTGTGCCGGGGGGAGAGAACCGCACTCTCCCTCCGGACTTCTGGTGACCCGGTAGCCGGTGGGTCGCATAGCCCTATGGGTGCTGCGGCGGCAGGACCTGGTTTAGGCTTGGAAGCCTTGGCTACCACTTTTTTCTTTGTCCGAGACCGTGGCACCACAGTCTCGGCCTTCCTTCTCTTAGCATCCGACCGCAAATTCGGAATGCTGATCGACGCACCCTCATACTCACCGCCGCCGGGCGCTCACCGCGGCGTCCCTCCTACTCGCCTGGAGGCGGCCGACTTCTGTAAACTTGCAATCGGGACGGTCCCCGTGGAGGGCACCAGGTCCTCTGGGGCTGTGTTAGTCCCATTCATCGGTACCTCTCTCTACCCTGAAAAAAGAAAAACAAGAATTTTTCTTTTTTTTTTTTTTATTACAAAGATCTCGCTTAGATTAAAAGTGGAGACCGGAGTGGTCTTTCCCTCCTCCTATAAGGAATTTGTTTGAGCAAACAGAACAAATCAAGAGGGGAGGGGTAGGGAGGAAGAAGAACCTAAGAATAGTTTAGGTATCTGCCTGTAAGAAAATAGAAAGGAGGTCGGAGACTTTGAAAAAAGAAACTCCTACAAGGTTCCCCTACTATATTCTCTTTTTTTTTTTTTTTTGTGCCCGAAGGAAAAATTCGAAACAAAAATTCAAAAATGAATGCAAGTTCAGAAGAGAACGAAGTTTCCACCTGCGAAGAAACACAAAAACAAGAATTTCAGAGCAGGAAGAAAAGGGATTGAGAGACAAACAATTCCAGATAAGAGAAATTTTACGATAATTTCCAAGAGGAAAAATGTAACCTCCTGTGGAAAGGTAAAGAAATTCAGAACAGGAGGAAGGAGGAACGTCTCTAGTAACGATTCCAAGAGGAAGAACGACACAGTAAATCCTCAAAAGGAAATCGTAGAGCCCGCCTGTCGAAGTAAAAAATATAAGACTAGGAGGGAAGAGGGAATTGAACGAAGAAAACAATTCCGGGAAAGGTCAAAAAAATTTCTAACAGGAAGGAGACCCCACCTGTAAAGAACAAAAAATTTTTTTTTTTTGGGGGGGGATTGAATAACCAATCAATCAAGGTATAATTGCGTAAGCCGAATTAAACAATCCCCGAAGCGTCTGTGAATAAAATATTAATCAAGAATTTTATTCAGAACAGAAAGGAAAGGGAATTGAGCTTTAAGATCCGCCTGTGAATAAAATATCAATCAAGAATTTTATTCAGAACAGAAAGGAAAGGGAATTGAGCTTTAAGATCCGCCTGTGAATAAAATATCAATCAAGAAATTTATTCAGAACAGAAGGAAAAGGAATTGAGCTTTAAGATCCGCCTGTGAATAAAATATCAATCAAGAAATTTATTCAGAACAGAAGGAAAAGGAATTGAGCTTTAAGATCCGCCTGTGAATAAAATATCAATCAAGAAATTTATTCAGAACAGAAAGGAAAGAGAATTGAAGAATTAATCAATCAATAATCAATCGAAAATCTTAATAAATCAATTCCAGAAAGCAAGGAAGGAACAGAGTTGGAGATCCCAACCTGCAAAAGAAATAACAATAACACCCTCGACAACAAAGTGTAAAGGCTGTCTAGAATTTAATTCAAAAACGGCACCAAAAGCCACCACACTTAGAACGTGAAGAACAATAACCATGGCAGGTGGTGAAGGCTTGCTGCCACGTAGGCAGGCCAAGCCCGGTGCCTCGCGAACGCGCTAGCGATGCGGCGCGACGAGAACTCAAACGTTAGAAAAACAATTTAAGTGTCACCAAAAACACGCTAAAAAGTCGCGCCAGGTGTAAATTCTGAACACAATCTTACACACAAACGGAAAGATTGAATTTAAAAGGGAGAATGCACAACAGATAAGCAAAAATAATATACCAAAGCTCAAAAAAGATTTGAGCTCTTAGGAGACTTATCTGAGCACGTCTTGACAGGTGGCTTGCCGAAAGCAAAAGAGGAAGATGGACGCTAATTGCGCGGTGATCATGGGTAGTAAGCCTGAACGGGAGAGGGCGCGCTCGCGCTTTTTAAATTCTTGGGAGTTCTTTTCGGGTATGGCAGTCCAGAGGGCTGAACTAGCAAATCAAGTAGATGTATGGAGTTATTGAAGTAAATAAGGGACTTCACCATGGCATATTAATATCCTCATTTTATAGCTTGGTACAAGTGTCTATTATACCCCAAACTTGCCAACTTAATCTATAAACCTCTCTAAAATAAGAAAACATTTCTGAAAGAGAAGATTACTCAGAAGGTCAAAAAACAAAATTTCCGTTCTAACTTCACCAGGCTTGTTGCACATGTGTTCTCTGTAATATGGTGGATGGCTGTTGATAATGACAATAAATTGAGGGCAATATTGCAGAAATTTATTTAAAGACCTTAAAGAAAATTACAAATTTCAACTTAGCCCTTGTTCCAACTAACCCCAGTCTCCCATATAGTATGACCAATACATAGTAATTATAGTAATTATACTAAAAAGTAATTAGGTTCCTTAAAGGAGAAATTCACCATGAAAAAAAAGTTTGTTCTCAAAATACCACAATAAATAATATAAAATATTGGTGAAGGTTTGAGGGAAATCCTTCAAAGATTAAGAAAGTTAATAGAATAAAGGAGCAGCTGAACCATACATGCATGTTACACTATATATTAATGCATAAATTTCAATTTTGTAAAGGTATGTGATGACTAATTTTTCTTTCTTTCAGGTTTAAAATACATGCAATTTGTCTGTTGATATCTGAAGTTACAATAACCACCATTTACAATTTTTTGAGAAAATAATTACACAATGAATGGTGAAGCTGCTCCCATATGATGTCCCAAACCCCAAAAAACAGGTGGAATGCGTCTGGCAGTCTCACCTGCATCTCGCGATTCAATATAGCAGCAGCGCTGACTTTGAAAACTACTATCACTCGCACAAGATGTTCAGTGATACTTGGTTACTCTTATATCCACGTTTTATGAACTAGACCAATACACTTTACAGAGATATGATGGTAATTCAACAAATACCCCCAATTTGGCCAAAGTTCATTGACCTTACATGACCTTTGACCATGATCATGTGACCCGAAACTGGCACAGAATGTTCAGTGATACTTGATTACTCTCATGTCCAAGATTTATGAATCAGATCCATAAAATATCAAAGTTATGATGGTAATTCAACAGATACACCCAATTTGGCCAAAGTTCATTGACCTTTGGCCTCAGTCATGTGATCTGAAATGAGCACAGGATGTTCAGTGACACTTGATTACTCTTATATCCAAGTTGTATGAACTAGACCAATATACTTTCAAAGTTATGATGGTAATTCAACAAATACCCCCAATTTGGCCAAAGTTCATTGACCCCAAATGACCTTTGACCTTAATCATGTGACCTGAAACTTGCACGGGGGCTATTCCATGGTTACTCACGTTACATTTGGAGACACCTTGACTCATACTTGGAGCTGTTACTCCATTATTACAGATAGGAACTAAACATCTCCTTATCACCACAAAGTACACAGTCTGACTATCCTTTGTATAAAAACAAAACTTGGGAAATTTTATTATGCTCCTGGCAAATCTTTGGAATGTGTCAGTTACTCATGTTACATGATTTGGACATGCATAAAATGAAAAGTCGACATAAGTGAAAAGTCTCCTCATACATGGCTTTAATGAAAGTTGATTATATCCATTTCAAAGAAGTATATTAGGGAGACAAACTTTGTATATAATTAAAAAAATAAAGAATACATGGTTTTTACTAGGGGTGCAGATAAAGTGGTTACTCACATTACATTTTGTCCATGTACATGTATGGTTAACAACACACATGTCATTAAAAATTCAATAATGTGTGTAAAATTCATTGCTAGGAACATCAAAAACAGATTTTATGCCAAAAATTGGAACAATTGGAGCTTTAATAGGGAGTAGGAGGAAAAAGTATGATTTCGCTTTCTAATTATGCATAAATTAGCATAATCGCTTAATACCAATTTGCATGAAATAAATTACTGTATAGTATTGTAGATTATGTCCAAGACAACCTGTGCGCAAATTTTCAGCATGATCTCATGGGGTGCCTGGGAGGCCCCCCCCCCCCCCCCCCCGGGCCTTATCAACTCTCAAAATACCCCGGCCTAGATAGGGTTACAGGTAAGGGCATTCAGTGTGTTGTTCAAACACTTGTTAAAGTTGGTTAATCGAAACCAAGTCTTACTAATGCACTCTTGCATTGTGAATACTTATACTAATATTCATTTTTTTGTGATTGTATGACCACTGATATTTTGATGAACAAAGAGTCACATCAAAGAGGTGTACCCTCATTTTGCTTTTAATTAATCAAAAATAACCTCACAATGCACCATGAGACTTAAAACTTGACATCCCACAGAAAATGTTACCTAACTGAATAATTTTTACTGGTTACTCACATTACATGATGGTTACTCACGTTACAAAGTTACTCACGTTACAGATTTTCTTCATCATTTTTATTAAAAAATCGTACTTTTTAATGATTTTGATAGTCATCACTGTGTCAAAGATTGTTTGAGGGAAGAGAATTTAAAATTCCACCAATTAACTGTGAAGAATTTTTCTCTCAGAAAACAAAGTCAGTTTTTTTGGTTACTCACGTTACATCACCTGAGCAGGTTGCAATATTCATTTTTTTAATGAGTACTACAAATTTACTTGAAAAGATGTTGTGTATTTTAAGTAATTTGACTCTTCTAAACTTCAGAAATATATAA
Source organism: Lytechinus variegatus (assembly GCF_018143015.1). Classification (NCBI taxonomy): domain Eukaryota; kingdom Metazoa; phylum Echinodermata; class Echinoidea; order Temnopleuroida; family Toxopneustidae; genus Lytechinus; species Lytechinus variegatus. The sequence continues at coordinate 107,249 of NC_054750.1, forward strand.
AGTGGTATGTAGTTCCAATAACAAAATGCTAATAAGGCATATTTTATTTTTCACTATTTTTCTTGTATTTTGGTACAGAATTGAAGACACAACTTTTGACCATTTTTTTCCAAAGTATACATATGAAAATAAACTTTTTATTTTTTGTTCCTGAAACTATCATGTATGAAGGACTTGAAGTATTAAAAAATTCAAGAAAATATTTAATTTGAATTTTTAAGCTTATGTCCACCAACCCGTGGAATAGCCCACAGGATGTTCAGTGATACTTGATTATTATTATGTCCAAATTTCATGAATCAGATCCATAAACTTTAAGTTATGATGGTAATTCAACAGATACCCCCAATTCGGCCAAAGTTCATTTACCCTAAATGACCTTTCACCTTAATCATGTGACGTGAAACTCAAGCAGGATGTTCAGTGATCCTTAATTAGCCTTATGTTCAAGTTTCATGAACTAAGTCCATATAATTTCTAAGTTATGATGACATTTCAAAAACTTAACCTTAAGTTAAGATTTTGATGTTGATTCCCCCAACATGGTCTAAGTTCATTGACCCTAAATGACCTTTGACCTTGTTCATGTGACATGAAACTAGGGCAGGATGTTCAGTAATACTTGATTGACCTTGACCTTATGGCCAAGTTTCATGAGCTAGGCCCATATACTTTCTAAGTTATGCTGTCATTTCAAAATCTTAACCTTCGGTTAAGATTTGGTGTTGACGCCGCCGTCGGAAAAGAGGTGCCTACAGTCTCACACTACTATGCAGGTAAGACAATTAGGTTTCAAGTATATTTTTTCAATCTGATGGATTTTCTTCAAACCTTCAGCAGTATTTTTTTCTCTTTTAATCATAAATATTTGTCAGGGTGAACTTCCCCTGTAAATATGGTTCACGTTTTGGCTTGGCGGATCTACCAATGATTCAGGGGGTCTTGGTTGATTTCATAGAGAAAACATTGGCCTGACAAATCAAGCCAGGCATTACATAAATAAACTGGAAATTGCAGCAAAGAGGACTAACTAGCTTGAATTAACTTGATTTTCTAGCAGATGGTCTAATTACCACATCCTCTATCATAGCTAAACCAAATTGGTCTCCTATTATTTTGCTCCAATTGCCACTTGGTCTAACCATCATTTGGTCTAATATTCACTTGGATATCTAATTTCCTCTAGATACCTACTGTTTCACTCTCTTATGTTAATGTGAATATATGATTCATAATTCAAGTGGAAGTAGACCAAATGGCAATTTACCCTCGTTATAATTCTTACCCTTCATTTTCAACTTTTCTTCCTTCTAGTGAAAACAAATGCTTTGATCTCCATTCATCTACATCTTGTGGGACTGGTACATTGTAACATCTCCAATCTCCAATGGCAAGAGTAACTATAGAGCTGGGTTGCATCATATCTGTAAAGTGGAGAGTGGACACCATCCCTGAGAAGTGGATACAAAGAACAAACATACATGATTTGATGGCATGGTTTTTCATCCCAACATTGCTATTGATTTATATCATTATTGTAAAGAGATCCAAATGCTGCCTCCATGTGTAGGTTTTAGTAATGCTATGAAAATCACACTATTTGTTATAATAGGATAATGTAATGTAATATAATACGGCCAAGCAGGGCTCGACATTACCAGTGGCCCGGGGCAACCAAAAATGAGAGTCGGGCCACCAAATTTCTGCAAAAGCCCAAACTTGGTGGCCCAGTCAGGCTACCAAAGTTTTGATAAATTGTAATGTTTTCTATTGTTTTAGGGCCACAAAGAATTATATTGTGGAGCATTGTGGCCCGGTGGATTAGTCTCCGGACTTTGAAACAGAGGGTCATGGGTTCGAATCCCAGCCATGGCGTAATTTCCTTCAGCAAGAAAATGTGCTGCACTCGACCCAGGTGAGGTGAATGGGTACCCAGTAGGATTTTTCCTTGAACGCTTTAGCGCCTATTAATATGGCGGCTCAGCTACAGCCAGGGTAATAATATGATACCAAGTATCAAAGCGCAGTTGAGTATATGCACATACATGTAGTAACTGCGCTATATAAATGGACATATTATTGATATTGATGATTTTCGTGAACCTATTCGGCCACAAAAAAAAAATTGTGTGGAACCTTGGGTTAAGTGTTTGATAATGTATGCCTGCATTCCAATGTTACCACATGGAGAGAGAGAGAAAGACTGAAAAGGTAGACTTCGTCAATATGAAGAGGTAAAAATACGAAGATGGATGTACCTTGTTTCTTCTGTAACACATAACCTTCCTCATCTCCGCTCATGATAACCATACAATCTTCTGGAGCATGGATGATAGCTTGCCAGGTTGCCATAGCACCAGGGGGTTCCTGGCATGGAAAAAGAGATCGGTTGTTGATCCATGCTCCTTGGGTAAATACACATGACCTAAATAATCATAAAGAGGCAGAACTAGTTAACCAATATTTGATATCAACCCATCGAGTCACTTCAAACATCAAACATGGTTTGTTGTTATTACAGGAAAGCCTATTCATACCCCAAATGCTGATTTATAATTTCATTAATGAATCATCAAATTTATGGGGGGAGATACAAATCTAGATCAGATGTGTGTAAACTCTATCACTTGATGATCAACAGAGGACAAAACTCACCTACCATCTTGATCAACAGCCCAAGTTAATGACCTTCCAGAAGGTCGGGTTCTGTAGGTTATACATACAGCTGCAGGAAAGTCATCTGGTTTCTTCACCCCTCTTTTCCAAATTTTGAGGCTCCAAGGTTCCACTTTAAATTCAAGAGAAATCCTCTGCATTGATTGACATGTCAAAAATCGTTCTCTTCTGACGCTGTATTCGTTTGGAGTATAACACAAATTTTCTGTGAGGGAATTCCCAGCAGTTCCATTTGAGTTTTTAGCTGGTTCCCTTCCAGTATCCGAAGAAAATTCCCTTTCATTTTCCAAAGGCAAGTCCTGAGTTTCAACTACCAATTGTTCTGAGGACGTTGTATTCATAGGATTTAGTCCAAACTTTTTTTCATCTATAATTATTTCTTCCACTGCATGAATGTCAATATCACAACAATCAAGTGTCAAGACAAAGTCATTATCATCAAAATGAGACAAATGCGATGAACTTTGTTCAGGACTGATGTTGATCATTTGTTTGGCATCCTGTCCCCTTAGACATGGAGAAGAACATCTAGTTTCTTCATTTAGACTGGTAAAAGAATCAAGAACCTTGCATGGCCTATCATTGCATGGTTTACTATCTGAAGATGCACTGTCCTTCAATATTTTTGTGCTTTCCATTAGTTGTGGATTGACGCTAGTACATGTATTGGCAGGGTCAATTTCATCAGAGTCCTCATTAGAAACTGTCAAATTCTTGTCAAGACCCAAAGTTGGCAAAATAAATCCAGTTACCTCTGTAGAATCTACATGTACAGAGCCTGCACCAATATCTTCAAAATTACATGTAGACACAGAGCGTGATTTGGTCCTTAAAATATTGTAACTTCCCAGAGGTTCTTGACAAGCAGGACCCCTGGTAGACCTAGCATCCTTTGCAGAAGATAATTTCTCATCAACATCTTCAGAAGATGAATATGAATGAGACAGGTCATCATCTTGTCTTTGCAGACTTGATGTACACATCTTAGAGGAAGCTGGCTGTTCTAGGAAGAGAGTTGTACATCCAGTGAAGACCCTGTCATTGAAGTTGACCTTGAGATTTAGAAGGTAATGCCTGACCCTTATATCATCAATGTTTGACATCAAGGGCAAGTCATTTGAAGTTGCCTCCATCCCACCAGGGTCAAAGTTCCACATTGTACTTTATTAAATGTCCACGAATCAAATGTTCAACATCTACAATTTAAGAAAAAATTGAAGGAGAAAAGGGGAAGCAACATAAAAATCTATGAAGTCTTCAGGGCAAGTATAAATTCATGATTATACACCAACTGTTAGCCTAAAAAACAGTAGGCCTTAGCAATAAAATCACACAACAGGTGTTCTGTTTATTTTGTAGCATGTGAGATATATGTGATCTTTTTATAATTGATTACTATGGCTACATGGTATAAACAAAAAATAATAAGTTGATATTCAAAAGGAAATATATTGAAAGTGCCTGAAGTGACCTGATGTCTTACTCTTTACTCTGTATCTCTTTCACAATTTTATCTGGTCTGCCTTTTCAAAATGAAAGACCATGTTTACATGACTGATGTAAATTGATTGATTACAACTGTGTTTGAATTAAACATCAAAATATAGTATGCTATTGGTACTATTGATGTTTCTGTGTGTAAATAGTCTTAGCTTGTTCTAAGAATGAGTCATTGTTCTTTATCACAGAGGAAATAATAAAAGAAAATTGGTCATAACTTATACATGTATGATCTAATTATTTTTGAAAGGCTACTAGTTAGCTTGGCAGTCAGTCAGGCTGGACGCGCTTTAACACAATGGCTTGACCTATAAGACACAATGTATGTGCAGTGCGCTCATCTTGAGCAAGATTCGAAAGTAAGCAAGATGGAGGGGAGGTGATCATTTTTTTCCCATCGGTACCGTATATTTTGTTGTTGTTGTTGTTGTTCGTTTAGGGCCTGTTTCACGCCCTAGTAGTCTCCTCGGTAGACACTTGGTGTTAGGAACTCAAAGGTAGAAAAAACTGCTAGGTAATTGTTTTGTTGGCGAGTTAGGTGGCTAGATGTTAGCGCTTGTGGATGAGACAAATGCTACCACCGATGCTCTAATAGTAGATTGCATTTGCTTGGTCATTGCAGGGTTGAAACCCAGGAGGGTAACCACTGAGATCTCTCTGAGATGGTATGGAGTGTTAGTTTTGCTGTATCCTTTCTCTATAGTCTGTATCATCTTCAGTCTACTGGACTCATAGAGTGGACAGTGGAGAAGTATATTTTCGAAATATTATAAAATTTATATAGTATCAACAGAAAGATTAGAGTCTAACGAAAATAGTGGGGCTTCGTTCAAGATAATATGTCATTTAGAATCTAAAAGAAGTAAAAAATCTGGACAAAACCCGTCCGCCGAATTGTCGGACCAGATTACACATGCAGGCTCGTACTGGCCACTTGTTCACTGCTACCACCCTGTCTGTGGGGAATCTACAGGTAGGACTATGGTATGCCAATGTTGTAAAGAGCACACACTTTAAAAAGTCATTAAAATATCACTTTTGTGACCAAAATTACTAATTTCCATACAGTTGCAATTTATTTTTCATTGGTAACTTAAGAATAATTTTTGTATTCACCAGAGCGCTCAAAAACTTGAATTTTGGGCATATTTTTTTGTACGCCCTCTATTGGTGGAAAGTAATATGGCAAGAAAATTTTCATTTTTTGATATCTATTTTTAATTAAGAAAAAAATAATTTAAAGAATCAAATTTAAATAAGAGTCAAGTTGTATGAATAATAGGTGTAATGTGAACTTTCTGTGTAAAAAAATCAAGCATTTGCCCCCCAAAAAAAGAGAAAATAAGCCAAACATTGCCACCCTAATTTTGCCACACATGGAGATATAAGTGAGAACAAGGTTATATCAAAACCTTGTTCATTCAATGAGTGGTACTGGCACATTACCGTCGGTGAATGGGGATTATAGTAAAATGTCAGAAATTGTTGAATAAATCCCCAGAAACGACGGTTATTCCTGTCTACCAAAATGCTTGAGTGAGACTCAAGCATTTTGGACTCTTATTCATCCCCTCAAATCTCTGTCTCACGCAACGATCACAGCCTATCCCACTCCTAGTACCAATGAGGTCCAAACATTACATGTATGGACCTCATAGGCCACATCTGTGCTAAAATTGGGTTAGAGATTTATGTGGATCTAAATTTATTGTAATTTCAACAAAAGTACTAGCTAAATTTGAGGCTTTTGTTGAAATTTTGCTTTAATGAGACATTTATTTTGTAATAAGTAACAAAAAATTGAAAGAAATGAAGGGGAACTTACATTTTGACGACTTTTTCCTGATTTTCTTGGCAGTTGCCCTTCACTTCTGACTCGCGATCGGACCTGATATGCAGATCACGTAATACGCGTTCTCGTCAGGTGATCGGTCGGTTATTCTTTTCGCCAGATGTTGATAATTATATATTTCATAACGCAGCGTTCATCGCAAATTTAGCTGAAAGAGATTGAAGTTGAACAGCGCAAGCTTTAATTTATTTCAGAAATAACGTTTGATTGCACAAGTTTCGCCTCGGACATGTAGGATCATTTGGTCCCATATTGGCGTAACTACGGGGGGGGGGGGGGGCGGGGGTGTCCCTACCACCGTCCACACCGGGCGTCCACAAGCCAGCAATTATCTTTTTTCTCTCTTTTTTTAACCAAAATGCTTCCCCCCAGAAAAAAAAAGAACCAGGGTTAAAGAGAAAGACAATTATGATAGAGGAACACAAAATACTTTATTTTTTCAGCTTTTACTGCATCGACTTATAATCAAATATTAAATGGGGCTTAGAACATTTTTTTTAAAAGTCAATTAATAAAAATATTCCTCCTCGGGATTTGAGCTTTCATGAAATATCAATCTTTTTCATGATTACCGAAAATACTTCAAATGTCCAAAAAAAATTATCGGTGTATTAGCTGATACCTTGCGCCCGCCTTAATTATTTTAATGTTGAGATACTTTGCTTTAATTTAATGAATTCCTAAAAACATTAATTCTCAGATCATTTGTCGCAATCGAATGATTCGATTGGTAAGCTAATTGTATAATTATTATGATTCATGAATTGTTTAAAATGTGTCTCTCTATCAGTTTTGAATATTTAAAAAAATGTCAGCTCGTGCTTTTTGCTCGCAATATTTTGATTAGTAAGAAATTCTTGTGTATGCGAGTTTGATACATAAATAACTAGAGAGAGAGGGGGGGTGTCCCTCAGCTACTTGTCCTTGCTTATTCCATATTTTTTTATTATGCTCGTGTTGTATTTCAAAGTCTTTCTTTTTCTCACCCTTTTTATTGTCTCGGAGCTTCCCTCTATTTCTTTGCTACGATGTATAGCCCATCTTACTTGTTTCAATTTTTTTATGTTCTCATTTCATTGAAAACATAATTATTAAACTGACGTAGAAGACTTTACAACAAAATTTTGATATTGTTTTTTCTTGTTTAATTGTTTGGCTTTCTTTTTTCTTCTCCTCAGTCCTTCTTTTTCTAATTAGTTTCCCTTTCCTTATTTTATCTTATTTAATTTCATTTCATGAGGCATCCGCCAACTTATATACAACAACAAAGGTTAGAGGCGGATATCCAGTGAGGGGGCGTGGTGGTGTGCCCCTCTAAAAAGAGGAAAATAGGAAGGAAAAAAAGCAGGAAGGAGAAAAAATAAGAAAAAAAAGACGATGATGGCAATGATGATAATGATGATGAAAATTATCTTGGTGAAGATGATAGTGGTGGTGATGGTGGCGGTGATGATGATGATGATGATAATGATGGTGGTAGTGGTGATAAAGATGAGAATGAAGTTGGTGACGATATGATGATGATGACTAGATGTAATTTTGTTATTTTGTCTTTAAAATAATAATAGTGCAAAGGCGAAATCATTTAAAGTTTATTATGAAAATAGCAGAAAAAAATAATTTGAAAAATTGTACGTATGCGTATGGAAAATCCATCCCCCACCAAAAAAGAAAAAAAGTGAGATTTTGTTTTGTTATTTGTGACGGCGTAGGCCTATGCGAGCAGCTATGTGAATTATGGTAAAAAAAGTAAATGAAATGCCAAGAAATACATGATAATGACTTTTATTGTACATTCAGTATATCAGTAGATAAATTCATACTCGTTCCAAAAAAGAAAAAAGTGGGTATATTATGGACCATTAAAAATGGGCAGTTGCTCTATATATTATATTACATAGAATATATAGAGCAACTGCTCGTGTGTAGCGGTAAGTTATTCACCTGATCTACATAATTCATGCGGCGCACGGCGCGTGCGCAATGTTTAATAATTATTGCTGTGAATACAATGAATGTCATCAAAAACATAATCTCACAGATCAAATAGTGCCAGCTCGACGCGCAAAATCAGAAAAAAAAAATTTTCTGCCCTGATAATTTGATAACCCTAACCTAACCCAATTTCTAAGTATTTTTATCATAAACAGGATAACTATAGACAATGATTGAAATTAACTTTATATTCTTTTGCGAACAAAATGAATATGAAAGACAGCTTTTTGATAAAGAACACAGTTTTAGAGCGTTAGAGCGCGATTTATACCTACAACCGCTAACATAGGCGGATCCAGGGGGGCCGAGGGGCCCGGGCCCCCCTATTGGCGGAGCAAAAAAAGAAAAAAAAGAAAGGAAAAAAGAAAAGGAAGGGAAAAGAGAGGAAAAAAGAAGAAAGGCAAACATAAGAGGAGGAACATGATTAAATGAAATAACATTAGGGGAAGACTTTGAAAATAATTTTTTTTTTAAATCTATTTGTTAGGATACAAAATTTTCGCTCGCGCTTCGCGCCTTATTGTCTTTTAGGGTATTTGCATATCTTGCTCAATATGGAGCTTGAAATATCAAACTTTAAAGTCATTATACAAAACATATTTCAGCTGGGAAATTGAAATTTCATTATTTTGTTTCATTTACAAATTGATTTTAAAAAAGTGCTCTGTAAAAATGTCTGTGTTATGGTCTGAACATTATCATTTTCTGCTTGCGCTGCGCGCTCGCAAAATTTGAATTTTCAGGTACCTATTATTTTCCTGTATTCCATAAAGTTCCCTATTCAAGTCAGATTGTTAAAACGTATCAGCTAGCGCCGCACGCTATAGCATTTGGATTAGTCGGTTATGTATATCCCAATATTAATTCTAAATCAAACTAATTTGATGACAGTTTATCAAAAAATTCGACTCGCGATTTCTGCTCGCATTGATAGATATAATGCCTCTTATGCATAATTACAAAGTGCTTTAAATGTCCAGTTTTCAGGCCATAATATTAACACATTTCGCGCTCCCATGCTTAGAAAGAGAAATAGGAAGATGGTCATCATTTTCATATGATGACATAATGCCCTCATAGAATGTTCCGGTCCTATGTAAAAACTCAAAGTAATAAAAATAAAATACATCAGCTCTTTTTTAACTGTGATCCATCACAATTCACAATTTTCCCACAAAGTGTTTGCATTACAGAGCTTAAATTCACCCTTTGTTATATCATATATTTTTAGCTCGCGCTTTGCGCTCTCTTTATTGATTTTCATGATAAGAAAGTTACTTAGAATACCCAAATTCTAGGTCGAAATCTAAAACACACGTTAATTCAGATACGCAGATTGTTCTCTATTTAAATCATTATCCAGTTTCAGATCACAATATCAAAAAGTGTCTGCTCGCGGATAAATAACTTATCCTTTTCATGATAAAACATGAATAGTGTGTCCAGAATTTTTCCGCTCGCGCTTCGCGCTCGCATCAATAAAATACTTAGAGTCATTCCAAGATTACAAAAAGTGCTTAGCATTTCATTATTCAGGTAAAAAAGGTCAAAATTTTTCAGCTCGCGCTTCGCGCTCGCAATATTTGAATGTTGAAATATGTAAATTCTTCATGGCTAAATGCAAGCAGTCCATAACAGGTACAATTTTGAGCAGTTCAAAACGTATACACAAAATTTCTGCTCGCGCTCTGCGCTCGCATTATTAATGTAAGGAAGATCCCCACTTACTCATCCTTTTCATGATTTACAATACTAATTTAATAGAGTGTCTTGTTCAGCAGGTCTAAATATCAATTTTTTTTGCTTACGCTTCGTGCTCGCATGTTTAATTATATACCTATTCAGTTAAGTTACAAAACGTCTAAGAATTTCCATTCCTTAGGTAAAAATGTCAAAAAATTTCGGCTCGCGCTTCGCGCTCGCATTATTTGATTTTTTAAAATGTGTAACGTCTTCATGGCTAACTGCAAGCAAGTATCTAACAATACTTTTTCCATCACTTCATTTCTGCTCACTCTTTACGTTCGTAGTAATTATTAACTTGCATACACATCTTTTTTTTCAGGAAAACAAACATTTCCCAAAATGTTCAAAATTTTAGGAAAAAGTACATAAAATTTCCAAAAAAATTTAGCTCTCGCTTTCCGCTCGCATTATACAAATAAGGGTTATGGTATTATACATTTATGTTTCATAAGAATAAATCTAAAAAGTGACCATTTAGGACTACCCCTTCAAAGAAACAAAAAATCCCGGCAAAAATCATATTCGAGCGGCCGATCGGGGGAAATATGGCTGAAAAAATTTCCGCCCCCCCCCCCTATTGGCGAAGGCTGGATCCGCCCCTGGCTAAATCCTGTCACTGTCGGTATACATGAAGCAGTGATTCCATCAGCTTACGGTAATAATTTTTGCAACACGAGCGCCAGTCCGAGAAATAGACAGGCATTTGCCCAAACGGACAACATGTCAACCTCTGCTCATTTCTTTTTGCACGGGCACATGAAATCTCGACGTAACCCATCACATTTCTCCCTATTTTCTCCTCCCTTTTATTTTCCATTAATTTTTCTTTCGTTCACTTTTTTTCTGTCCTCTTTTCCCATAATTTATTTTACCCATCACATTTCTCCCTATTTTCTCTTCCCTTTTATTTTCCATTAATTTTTCTTTCGTTCACTTTTTTTCTGTTGCCTTTTCCCTTCTATTTTTTTTTTCTCGTCTCACCGCTTTTCCTCATCCCCAGCCCTCGACGCCCGTGCAGATTCGCAAACAATATCAAGAGTATGTCTACTTGCAAGGGCGGAAATCTCTCCCCAAAGGTAGGGGGACCAGGGGCTGGAAAATTTGACAAGCAAAAAACAAAAAAAAAAAAGAAGGTTTATCACCCTCTAAAGAAGGTCATCTTGACCAAAAGAAATTTGACAAGCAAACAAGCAAAAAAAAGGGGGCATGCCAAAAGTAAGATCGTCTCTTCCAAAATACATTTCGATTTTGAACGAAATGACCAAAAATAGTAGGGGGACATTTCATAATGTGCCCCCTACTATTTTGGGTGAGGGGACATGTCCCCCGGCCCTGGGGTTTGCGCCCATGTGGGTGGGGGTGTTGCGCCTCCCTATCGGGATCATATCACAGCGAGTATACACTCTTCCATATGGAAGAGTGTTTACTCGCTGAGATTTCGATCTCACACATAATTTTATAAAAAAATAGAACAGCTACGCCTTGAACACAGGCCAAAATGCCTAACGATTTCTCCGCGGCATTAACAACTATCGTAAAGGGCGCTCCATTTATAAATAAAGATGGATGACTAGCTGTCTATGGCGACAGAATTTACCGCTACTATTTGCCAAGAATTGTGAGAAGTGGTCTGGAAATGCAACAAAAGAACCGGTGAGTACCGATTAAACATTATTATACGATTCATACCTTCCTATTAAATATGTAGCATTTAAAAAAAACTCGCAAAAATCACTTAGTTCTAAGCTAGGGCGGCCCAAACGCGCGTGAGTGGAGTCTCAGTTTTTTAACACGGGTAAGTATTGGGGTGTCGCCTAGAGTGGCCTATCCCAGGGTGACCAGACGTCCCGTATTTCCCGGGATTGTCCCGTATTTTGCTTCTTTGTCCCGGCGTCCCGACAAACCCTTCCCGGGACGCCTATTTGTCCCGTATTTCAGAATATTGAACAAAATGTATTTAAAAGTGACGAATTTTCATCAAAATAACCAAGAGATGACGAAGCAGAGATAACAATAAAATCGATTTGCAAGTTCCTACGGTGATTTTCTTGCTAACCCAATACATCGTAAACTAACTGGCCTCCTGCCATTGTGTGGCATGCTACTAGCTAGGCATGTAGGATCTGAGCAGATTCTCTCCACCAAACATGCCAAAATAATCACAAAATCGGCGGTAAATTTGTATGACTACATTATGGGTTCTCAGATTACTGATTTGGAGATGTAATCTCGGAGGAACAAGTTATTGAGTTTTCATAACTAGATCTAGTTGTTTCAGCTTTCGTTTTGAGTCTTGTGTATGATGCCGCGGTGTTTCATCTAATTTTTAAGTAAAAAAAATCTCTTTGAAATTTTATTCATTTCTAAAACATTATTTTTAATTCTAAAATTATATTTGAAAAACACCAAATATCATTATGATTTTTGTTAGATGATTGGATTTTTTTTGCTTGAAGTTTGAACTTTTTTCCTCTTTCTTTCTTTTCTATCCTTCTTTCTTCATCCTTCTATCCTTCCTGCTTGCCCGTTTTTGTTCCATCTATCTTTATTTCCTATTTGTCTTTCCTGATCCTTTCTCTCTCTGTTCATTTTTCTTTCTTTCCCCCTTTTTCTTACCCGTCTTCTTTATCAAATTTCCCTTTTTATATTTTTTCTTTCTTAAAACTTTTTTTTCTCCTCCCCCTCCCTTCCTCTCCTTTTCTTTTAATTCTTTCTCTTCTTCCATTGTGTTTTCATTCCCTCCTCACTTAAATTCTTTCTCCCTCTCTTTCCTCCTTTCTTTCATTCTTCATTTGACTTTTCCTTCTAATTCTTTCCCTATTCTTTATCTCCCTCCCTCTCTTCCTTCCTTCCCTCCTCCCTTCTTTCTCTGTTTGCTTCTTTTTTTCAAAGAATGAAGGAAACATTTTTCTTTCCTTCATTCTTTCTTTCCTCCTCATTTTTCTTACTTTTTTCTTTCTCTCCTTTATGTTGTCTTTCACACATTGTATTCTTCTTCCATTCCTTTCTTTTTTCTTTCTTTCTGCATTCAATTCAAAGAATGACGACGGTAACATTTTTCGCTCTTTTATTCTTTCTTTTATTCTAACTTTTTTTATTTTTTTTTTTTTCATTTTCCTTCATTTTCCCTTCCCTTAATTTTTTTCTTTCTTTCTTCTTAATTCATCTCTTTTCTTTCGTCTTTTCTTTCTCTCCTTCATTCTTTCGTTCACCCACCCTTCCAATTCTTTATAATTTTTCACAGGTGTAACCAGTGGCGTGCCCCCCAATCGGCTGGCCAAAAAAAAACGGGGGAAAAAAGAGAAAAAGAGGGAGAAAGTGAGAGAAACGTAGTGGGAAGGAAAAATTATTGTTAATTATGTTATATTATATTATAATTATGTTATATTATACATAAAAATAAAAAAGATATCATAACTTTATGAAACATAATTTACTCAGGGCCTATGTCTTCATTGTGCCTGATGCTCGCATTGTCTGTTTAACGAGATATATAATCCTGTTGTCTAAAACACCCCGTTTTCAATTCAATATACACCAAATATATTTCCTCGCACTTCGAATTATTATTGTTTTATGCAGTGACATATCATTTTAATGCTTTATGTGTTTGGATGCATATAATTCTAAAAAAAATAAGCAAGCGCTTGGTACTCGCATTAGATTACTATGGTCGCATTAGATTACTATGGTGAGATATGTATACTCTTAATAGATTCCTACAATATAGTCATTAAAATGTCCGTTTGGGGTCAATATATACAAAAATTTCAGCTCGCGCTTCGCGCTCGCATTATGTGATCAGTAACATACATATTCGTTTAATGACACTGTCCTTAAAATGTCTCTATAGGTCAGTATACCTAGCAACTGAGCGCGCTTCGCGCGCTCACTAGTGAATCAAAATTTTGCTGGTGCCACTCACGGTACGCCACTGGGTGTAACACTGTGTAGCCTTCTTTGTTGATCTTTTATGTCGGATTGTCCCGTATTTCATTTTGTGAAATCTGGTCACCCTGGCCTATCCCCATATTGTACACTCCTAGTACCAATGAGGTCCAAACATTACATGTATGGACCTCATAGGCGACATCAGTGCTAAATTGGGTTAGAGATTTATGTGGATCTAAATTTATTGTAATTTCAACAAAAGTACTAGCTAAATTTGAGGCTTTTGTTGAAATTTTGCTTTAATGAGACATTTATGCTTGAATAAGTAACAAAAAAATGAAAGAAATGAAGGGGAACTTACATTTTGACGACTTTTTCCTGATTTTCTTGGCAGTTGTCCTTCACTTCTGACTCGCGATCGGACCTGATATGCAGATCACGTATACGCGTTCTCGTCAGGTGATCGGTCGGTTATTCTTTTCGCCAGATGTTGATAATTATATATTTCATAACGCAGCGTTCATCGCAAATTTAGCTGAAAGAGATTGAAGTTGAACAGCGCAAGCTTTAATTTATTCAGAAATAACGTTTGATTGCACAAGTTTCGCCTCGGACATTTAGGATCATTTGGTCCCATATTGGCGTAACTACGGGGGGGGGGGTGTCCCTACCACCGTCCACACCGGGCGTCCACAAGCCAGCAATTATCTTTTTTCTCTCTTTTTTAACCAAAATGCTTCCCCCCAAAAAAAAAGAACCAGGGTTAAAGAGAAAGACAATTATGATAGAGGAACACAAAATACTTTATTTTTTCAGCTTTTAATGCATCGACTTATAATCAAATATTAAATGGGGCTTAGAACATTTTTTTAAAAAGTCAATTAATAAAAATATTCCGCTCTTCGGATTTGAGCTTTCATGAAATATCAATCTTTTTCATGATTACCGAAAATACTTCAAATGTCCAAAAAAAAATTATCGGTGTATTAGCTGATACCTTGCCCGCCTTAATTATTTTAATGTTGAGATACTTTGCTTTAATTTAATGAATTCCTAAAAGCATTAATTCTCAGATCATTTGTCGCAATCGAATGATTCGATTGGTAAGCTAGTTGTATAATAATTATTATGATTCATGAATTGTTTAAAATGTGTCTATCAGTTTTGAATATTTAAAAAAATGTCAGCTCGTGCTTTTTTGCTCGCAATATTTTGATTAGTAAGAAATTCTTGTGTATGCGAGTTTGATACATAAATAACTAGAAGAGAGAGGGGGGGGGGTGTCCCTCAGCTACTTGTCCTTGCTTATTCCATATTTTTTTATTATGCTCGTGTTGTGAGTATTTCAAAGTCTTTTCTTTTTTCTCACCCTTTTATTGTCTCGGAGCTTCCCTCTATTTCTTTGCTACGATGTATAGCCCATCTTACTTGTTTCATTTTTTTATGTTCTCATTTCATTGAAAACATAATTATTAAACTAACTGACGTAGAAGACTTTACAACAAAATTTTGATATTGTTTTTTCTTGTTTGTTTGGCTTTCTTTTTTCTTCTCCTCAGTCCTTTTTTAATTAGTTTCCCTTTCCTTATTTTATATTATTTCATTTCATGAGGCATCCGCCAACTTATATACAACAACAAACGTTAGAGGCGGATATCCAGTAAGGGGGCGTGGTGGTGTGCCCTCTAAAAAGAGGAAAATAGGAAGGAAAAAAGCAGGAAGGAGAAAAAATAAGAAAAAAAGACGATGATGGCAATGATGATAATGATGATGAAAATTATCTTGGTGAAGATGATAGTGGTGGTGATGGTGGCGGTGAGATGATGATGATAATAATAATGATGGTGGTAGTGGTGATAAAGATGAGAATGAAGTTGGTGACGATGATATGATGATGATGTAATTTTGTCTTTATAAAAATAATAGTGCAAAGACGAAATCATTTAAAGTTTATTATGAAAATAGCAGAAAAAAATAATTTGAAAAATTGTACGTATGCGTATGGAAAATCCATCCCCCACCAAAAAAGAAAAAAAGTGAGATTTTGTTTTGTTATTTGTGACAGCGTAGGCCTATGCGAGCAGCTGTGTGATATAATTATGGTAAAAAAAGTAAATGAAATGCCAAGAAATACATGATAATGACTTTTATTGTACATTCAGTATATCAGTAGATAAATTCATACTCGTTCCAAAAAAGAAAAAAGTGGGTATATTATGGACCATTAAAAATGGGCAGTTGCTCTATATATTATATTACATAGAATATATAGAGCAACTGCTCGTGTGTAGCGGTAAGTTATTCACCTGATCTACATAATTCATGCGGCGCACGGCGCGTGCGCAATGTTTAATAATTATTGCTGTGAATACAATGAATGTCATCAAAAACATAATCTCACAGATCAAATAGTGCCAGCTCAACGCGCAAAATGAGAAAAAAAATATTTTTTTCTGCCCTGATAATTTGATAACCCTAACCTAACCCAATTTCTAAGTATTTTATCATAAACAGGATAACTATATACAATGATTGAAATTAACTTTATATTCTTTTGCGAACAAAATGAATATGAAAGACAGCTTTTTGATAAAGAACACAGTTTTAGAGCGTTAGAGCGCGATTTATACCTACAACCGCTAACATAGGCGGATCCAGGGGGCGAGGGGCCCGGCCCCCCCCTATTGGCGGAGCAAAAAAAGAAAAAAAAAAGAAAGGAAAAAAGAAAAGGAAGGAAAAGAGAGGAAAAAGAAGAAAGAAAAAAGAAGAAAGGCAAACATAAGAGGAGGAACATGATTAAATGAAATAACATTAGGGAAGACTCTGAAAATAATTTTTTTTAAATCTATTTGTTAGGATAAAAAATTTTCGCTCGCGCTTCGCGCCTTATTGTTTTTTTTTGGGGTATTTGCATATCTTGCTCAATATGGAGCTTGAAAAATCAAACTTTGAAGTCATTATACAAAACATATTTCAGCTGGGAAATTGAACTTTCATTATTTTGTTTCATTTACAAATTGATTTTTAAAAAGTGCTCTGTAAAAATGTCTGTGTTATCGTCTGAACATTATCATTTTCTCTGCTTGCGCTGCGCGCTCGCAAAATTTGAATTTTCAGGTACGTATTATTTTCCTGTATTCCATAAAGTTCTCAAAAAGTTCCCTATTCAGGTCAGATTGTTAAAACGTATCAGCTAGCGCCGCACGCTTTAGCATTTGGATTAGTCGGTTATGTATATCCCAATATTAATTCTAAATCAAACTAATTTGATGACAGTTTATCAAAAAATTCGACTCGCGATTTCTGCTCGCATTGATAGATATATAATGCCTCTTATGCATAATTACAAAGTGCTTTAAATGTCCAGTTTTCAGGCCATAATATTAACACATTTCGCGCTCCCATGCGAGAGAAATAGGAAGATGGTCATCATTTTCATATGATGACATAATGCCCTCATAGCATGTTCCGGTCCTATGTAAAAACTCAAAGTAATAAAAATAAAATACATCAGCTCTTTTTTAACTGTGATCCATCACAATTCACAATTTTCCCATTAAGTGTTTGCATTACAGAGCTTAAATTCACCCTTTCTTATATCATATATTTTTAGCTCGCGCTTTGCGCTCTCTTTATTGATTTTCATGATAAGAAAGTTACTTAGAATACCCAAATTCTAGGTCGAAATCTAAAACACACGTTAATTCAGATACGCAGATTGTTCTCTATTTAAATCATTATCCAGTTTCAGATCACAATATCAAAAAGTGTCTGCTCGCGGATAAATAACTTATCCTTTTCATGATAAAACATGAATAGTGCGTCCAGAATTTTTCCCCATAATTTTGTTTACCCATCACATTTCTCCCTATTTTCTCCTCCCCCTTTTATTTTCCATTAATTTTTCTTTCGTTCACTTTTTTTTCTGTCCTCTTTCCCATAATTTATTTTACCCATCACATTTCTCCCTATTTTCTCTTCCCTTTTATTTTCCATTAATTTTTCTTTCGTTCACTTTTTTCTGTCGCCTTTTCCCTTCTAAGTTCTATTTTTTTTCTCGTCTCACCGCTTTTCCTCATCCCCAGCCCTCGATCGACGCCCGTGCAGATTCGCAAACAATATCAAGAGTATGTCTACTTGCAAGGGCGGAAATCTCTCCCCAAAGGTAGGGGACCAGGGGCTGGAAAATTTGACAAGCAAAAAACAAACAAAAAAAGGTTTATCACCCTCTAAAGAAGGTCATCTTGACCAAAAGAAATTTGACAAGCAAACAAGCAAAAAAAAGGGGCATGCCAAAAGTAAGATCGTCTCTTCCAAAATACATTTCGATTTGAACAAAATGACCAAAAATAGTAGGGGACATTTCATAATGTGCCCCCTACTATTTTGGGTGAGGGGACATGTCCCCCGGCCCTGGGGTTTGCGCCCATGTGGGTGGGGGTGTTGCGCCTCCCTATCGGGATCATATCACAGCGAGTATACACTCTTCCATATGGAAGAGTGTTTACTCGCTGAGATTTCGATCTCACACATAATTTTATAGAAAAATAGAACAGCTACGCCTTGAACACAGGCCAAAATGCCTAACGATTTCTCCGCGGCATTAACAACTCTCGTAAAGGGCGCTCCATTTATAAATAAAGTTGCATGAACAGCTCTCTATGGCGACAAAATTTCACGCGAATTGTAGCCAGCAGCGTGGGAAATTGGCAGAAAATTCAAGAAGAGAACCGGTGAGTACCGATTTAACAGTATTCATGTATTACTATTAATTAATATTTATTTAATCATAAGAATAATTTTTTTTACGGAAAGAAAGCTTAGTTCTAAGCTAGGGCGGCCCAAATGCGCGTGAGTGGAGTCCCAGTTTCTTACACGGGTAAGTATTGCTGTGTCGCCTAGAGTGATATTGTACACATGTATAACCTCGTTCCACTTGTTCACTGCTACCATCTGGCCTGTGGAGAATCTACAGGTAGGACTATGTTATGCCAATGGCTAGAGCACACACTCTAAAAAATCAATAAAATATCACTTTTGTGACAAAAATTATTAATTTTCATACGGTTTTAATGTATTTATCATCAGTAATGTGGGAATAATTTTTGTATTCACCAGAGCGCGCAAAAACTTGAATTTTGGGCATATTTTTGTGTACGCCCTCTATTGGTGGAAAGTAATATGGCAAGAAAATTTTCATTTTTTGATCTCTATTTTTTAATTAAGAAAAAATGATATAAAGAATCAAATTTCGGTAATCCTGGGTTTTAGGGGCGTAAAATATCTGTATACATTACCGGCCTCTAACTTCAGCCACAGCATCCCAGCATAGTATGGACGGCTAAAAGGGCAAATATTCAAATATGATTGAGCTGTTTTCATCAATTTTGTCTCGCAGGTTATAGCTGGATGAGTGGATCTTTTCTTGAAACTTTGGCATTATAGGGCAATCAAGTTTCACTGACCGAGTTGAAAGTCACATGATCAAGGTCAAAGGTCATTTGGGGTGAAAATTTTAACAAAATTATTGTATTTTCCCCAAGAAATTTGACTACCTTTAATATCAGCTTATTGCTGGTAGCCTGAACAAGGTTAAAGGTCATCTTAATTCGAAGGGAATTGGCTTGAAGGGGGGGGGGGTACTTCCAAAAACCCTACATTTGAGTGGAGAGAGGATCAAATTGGCATATATATACTACCGAATTGTACCTACTGGGTTTTAGGGATATAAACTATGTTTTTGGCTGGGGGGGGTATAACCCTATGATTTAATTGGAGAGGGGGTGAAATTGGTCTATATATATATATACTACCGTATCGTACCTACTGGGTTTTAGGGGTATAAATCATGTTTTAGCTTGAAGGGGGGGGTGTACTTCCAATAAACCCTACATTTGAGTGGAAAGGAGATCAAATTGGCCTATATATATTGCACCTACTGGGTTTTAGGGTATAAACTATTTGTTGGCTTGAAGGGGGGGGGTACTTCCACGAACCCTACATTTGAGTGGAAGGGGTCAAATTGGCATATATATACTACTATTGTACCTACTGGGTTTTAGGGGTATAAACTACTTTTTGGCGGGGGGGGTATAAATCCTATATTTAATTGGAGAGGGATGAAATTGGTATATATATATACTACCGTATCGTACCTACTGGGTTTAGGGGTATAAATCATGTTTTGGCTTGAAGGGGGGGGGTGTACTTCCAATAAACCCTACATTTAATTGGAGAGGGAATGAAATTGGCCTATATATATTGCACCTACTGGGTTTGAGGGGTATAAATTATGCTTTGGCTTGAAGGGGGGGGGGGGGGGTGCTTCCAATAAACCCTACATTTAATTGGAGAGGGCTGAAATTGGCCTATATATATTCCCGTGTCTTACCTACTGGGTTTTAGGGGTATAAACTATTTTTTGGCTTGAGGGGGGGTACTTTCAAGAACCCTACAGTTGAGTGGAGAGGGGATAAAAATGGCATAATATATATACTACCGTATTGTACCTACTGGGTTTAAAGGGGTATAAACATATTCTTTTTTTTGGGGGGGCAAGGGGGTGATTACAGTCCCTTACATGTACATGTTAGATGAGAGGGGATCAAATTGGCCCATACAGTATGGTATATCACCGTATTGTACCTACTGATAATTTCTGTCTTTTACCTTCAAAGAAAAAGCAGCACTTTTCGCCTGGTAGGGGGAAAAGAGTGATTTTAAGGGTTAAAATTTTAATTTAAAAAAATACATTTTTCAGTTCCTTACCGTCCTGTTGGCGAAAGCTGGTTCTGCTCTTTTTGTAAAGATGTTTTATTGTTTTTCTCTCAATCAAATTTCATACAATGCAGTTTACAAAGTTAGAATTGTAAATAATAATTCTAACAAATTTCTTAAACTCGTATACATTGTGCACATCATGAAATAATATTCTAAGACACTGCATCGTACCACTACCAGATGAGTTTAACAAACAAATATCAGATAAAAACTTACAAACTTACACCATAATGAACAAACATAATCTCATGAGCTCTGTCGCCTCTTTTGTAAGGAAATGTTCCCATTTCCTAATATGGTTTGATAATTTACCCCGCGTTACTGCTAAAATTTTCTCTTCACGTTCATTTTCTAATATCTTCTCTCTAATTTCGTTGGGACTTGGTGGTCTTTTTTAGTCCTGCTGTAAACAAAGATCAGATATAATTATCTGTTCCTTCCCTATATTAGTATGCTTAACACCAATGTGTATATCCACCCACCTGGCATTTTTTTATTTCATACATAGTGAATAAGTTACCACAATCTATCCATACGTCTCTCGTCTTTTCACATGAAAAAACAGTTGCTCATTAGTTTCTTCAGTATTCCCACAAAACGAACATTCACTATCTGAGAAAATTTTGAATAAATGTAAATATTTCTTCGTGTATATTAATTCATAAAGCATTTTAAATTAAAAAACTCTTTAAGCCTACTGCTTATAGTACATTTTCTGGGTCTTGAAAATATAACACAGATATCTTTTTCGGAGAAATTATATGTCTTCTCTTTATTATTAAACGCATACAATTTTTACAATTAATACTTAAAAGTGCCTTGTATATTTTCTTGGATGTTACGTTTGGTTAACTGTTAATCTTACAAGTAAATATAAATTCTAGATTTAGACCAGTGTCTTCACAGTTGTCGTTTTTCTTCAAAAGGTGTTTCCGTGTTGCTGGAATATTTTCAAAAACTTTGTAAACTTTATCTATTTCATTTCCATCTAACCCCATCTTCAGAAAGTTTCTAGGAGATTTGATGATACCTTCCTTGTCAACAATATGATGCAATTTATATATATGTTTTTAAGAAATAACTTTTCATCACATAGCATTTGCCCGTTCAGTCCAATAATTTTGCCGTTAAAAAATATCTAATTTCTTTTAGATGTTTCTTTTTCAAGAAGTACTTCTTTGATAGCGGCCCAAATTTCCAACATATCCATATACAATTTTGGCAATGATATTTTACAGATATTCAGTTAAGTATTAGTGAATAATAACAAAAGTCCTCCTACATCACGGGTTCCATATATAAAAAAATACGTTTCCATCCTATTCTGAATCTCATGTCAAAAGCCTTTTCAACCACACGACTCTTTGTGCATATACAAATAAATGAAAATCTTGATAACTAAATCAATTACATAAAAAGATGAGGTTTGATCGCACGCTTGTCTTTTAGAAGAATACTTGAGTCCATGATTTTTTTATGATTGTTTATGATTCATGCAAAATGAGAGAATTAGCTGCAAACTCATAACTGACACTACGACGGGGACGTTTCTCACACGGTGTCATAAAGGTATTGCTCTGAAAAGAGCTGTTGGGTTCATTAGGTTCGTCGTTGTGGAACCAGAGTTTATTGAAGAAATGAAAAAGTGTTGGTCTCTTTTAAATTCAGGTCCTCATCTCCAAACTTCGACAAAACTGCATGGTGTTCTTTGATTGTCATTGCAAATTCTTGTTCATTCGTGACTGACTGTGTGATTGGTTCCTCCTCTTCATAGTCACTCGCTTCAAAGGTCTCCTCGTCTGTTGTGTAAGGCCACGTCTTGATCCACTGCTATACAGATCGGGGGGGGGGGGGGTAAGACCCCCTCCCCCAAAGAAATCCATGTCCAATGAAAAAAATAAATGGGAAATGAAATGAATAGGATAAAACATTACTGAACCTTCTGGGAGAAAAACAGTATATTATCAATGGCTCTTAAAAGAGTGATCCGTTTCATTTGGAACAGAGGTGTATAGGCTTTATGATTTCACTCACAATTTATGCAGGAACACGAAATTAATGTGTGCCATTGGTTGTGTTTTTTATATCATACCTAGTTTGAACAAATAAAACATACAATGTTATCTCCAATCACTAATATAGCTCCCCCACCATTGGGCCTACATTATAAATGGGGAATAAAAATGAATAAAACTGAATGTTATTTATATTTTCTGATATGTTTTATTAATTGTAAATTATTGCATTATAAATTTCGTTGGAAAAATGAATGAATAAATAAATGAATGAATGAAATGAAAAAGACGGCTTAAATGAATCACTTCATTGAGTTAGATTTCTTTAAAAAATGTTACTGACGGTCATCCATCCATGACACTTTCAATTCGTGTCATAATCAATTAATGTAAACATTTCAATATCATTCTATATTTATGCCAAATAGTATTAATGGCAAATTATATCATTCTATTTTGGCAAATAAACTGTACATACCTGTACCTTTCTCCAATTAGGATATGGAGAGTTCTTTTTTATCATGGAAATGTCAACGCATAAGCATTTGGAAGTGGATGGCTCAGGCTTCCTGATGCTTCATCGATGACATCACCCCTTCAAAGATTATCACTCCATACCCCTGTATGGAGTGAGTTGTTACTCTGTTATAAAAATGATCTTTGGACAATTGATGACCAATATCTTTAATCATTATCGACTACAAAATTGCAGCTCGGGTTTTAGCGATGCCTTTACAGAAAGTTTTGTCATCATTATTAACTGATCAATGTGGATTTATTAAACATGTTAAAGGTAGATCGGCATCCGAACATGTTATGCTTGCTCAAGATATTATTGACTCTTATAAATAAAAGTTCCTGTGGCATTATCATTTTTTTAGATTTTCTAAAAGCATTCGACAATGTGAACCACTCATTTCTGTTTAAAACATTAAAGTTTAAGGAATCGTTTATAAATTGAACTAAGATGTTACACAAACATGCTCACGGTAGAGTACTATACAATGCATATGGTTGGTTATCAGAATCATTTCATATTTATAAAGGTGTAAGACAAGGGTGTCCATTATCAGTATAGAGGTTTATTTTGTTTTCAGAGATTTTGTGCAATTTGTATTAAAGAAAGTAATGAAATCAGAGGTATAGATGTTTCAGGATATTGTTTATGCTTACCAGAGAGATGAAAATAACACAGTTCGCAGACGATACGACAATTTATTAATTCGATTAAATCCCTTCATAATATTATGAAAGAGATATGGCACTTTAAAAAAATAGGCACTTACACGAGAAAGTTTTTTTCAGGCTCCTCCTAAGGTGAAAGGGGCATAGTACACGTTTATGAAGGGACATTTTTATTGCGTAAAAAGGGCACCTTTTCAATGCTTCAAAAGGTGGTAGACACTGTGCCCCTACCCCCCCCCCTGCATGACAGTAAAAATCCGGCTCGCGATTTGCACTCGCATTAATTGTTAAATCTATATTAACGCATGCATCCTATTGATAAATATAAAAGTACAAAAATGAAAAAAACTTAATATCAACAAACTTCTTGCTCTTATTAGATTAATACATAATAACATTTTGATGAATTCCGAATAATCAAATTTGCCCCTTTTGAAGAATTGGAAATCGACAAGTTTCATCTCGCGCTGAGAAAGAGGAATAGGAAGACAGTCATCATTTTCACATGGTTGCGCAAAGCATAGGGAGGGGGCGAGGGGCCCGCCCCCCCCCCCCCTATTGACGGAGCAAAACCAAAAAAAAAGGGAAAGAAAGAAAAAAAAGGAAAAGGAAAAGGAGAGGACAAAAAAGGAGAAACATAAGAGGAGGAAGACGGGTGAATAAAATGATGAGGGGAAGACTTGGAAAATAATGTTTAAAATATTTCATGTCACCATACAGTATAAAATTTTTGATCGCGCTTCGCGTTCGCATTGACTTTTAGGTGATTAATACGGAGCCTAAGTATCAAAATTTGAAGTCAATATATAAAACATATTTCAGCTCGGAAATTGAATTTTCATTATTTTGTTTGATTTACAACTTGATTTTTAAAAAGTGCTCTGCAAAAATTTATGTTTTGTCTTCTGCGCGCTCGCAAAATTTTATTTGTCAGAAGCGGATCCAGGGGGGGCCGAGGGGTCCGCCCCCCCCCCCTATTGGTGGAGCAAAAAAGGGGGGAGAAAGAAAAAATAGTAAGAAAAGGGAAAAGAGAGGAGAAAAAAAGAGAAACATAAGATGAGGAAGACGAGTGAATAAAACAAGAAGAGAGGAAGACCTGGAAAATAATTTAAAAATCTTTCATGTAGGGATATAAAATTTTCGCTCGCGTTTCGCACTTGCTTTGCCTTTGAGTATATTTACATATCTTGCGCAATATGGAGCTTAAAATATCGAATTTTGAAGTCAATATACAAAACATATCTCAGCTTGGAAATTTCACAAATTTATTTTTAAAACGTGCTCTGTAAAAATTTCTTGTTTTATGGTCTGAATATTATTTTTTGCTTGCGATGCGCTCACAAAATTTAATTTTTCAGGTACCTATTATTTTCCTGTACTCCATAAAGTTATCAAAACGTAAGATCCCTATTCAGTCAGATTGTCAAAACGTATCGGCTAGCGCTGCATGCTGGCATTATGATTGGTGAGTTATGTATATCTCAATATTAATTTTAAAACAAACTACTTAAAAAATCCCAATTTGATGACAGTTTATAAGAAATTTCGGCTTGTGATTTTCTCTCACATTGATTGTTGAAAGATATTAACTCACGCATCTTATTCATAATTTAGAAAGTGCTTTAAAATAATGTTCAGTTTTCAGGCCATAATATTATTAGATTTTGCGCTTTAATGTTTAGGAAGAGAAATAGGAAGATAGTCATCATTTTCATATGACATAATGTCCTTGTAGAATGTCCCGGTCCTATGCCAAACTAAAAAAAATGAAATATATCAGCTTTTTTTAAACTGTGATCCATATCCTTCCTACAAAGTGCTTGAAATACAGAGTTAAACTTGACCCTTTTGTCAGATCAGAACATCATAATTATATTTTTAGCTCGCACTTTGCTTGCTCTATTGATTTTCATAAGAAAGGTATTTAGAATACCCAAATTCTAGGTCGAAATCTGAAACACGAAATCTGAAATTCAGATACGCAGGTTCTCTATATAAATCATTATCCAGTTTCAGATCACAATATCAAAAACTGTCTGTTCGCGCTTTGCGCTCGCATTATTAATGTTGGAAACTTTCCAAATACTCATCCTTTTTATGATTTACAAAACATGAATAGAGTGTCCAGAATTGTTCTGCTCACGCTTCGCGCTGGCATCATTGTTTAGTAATATACTTATCCGTTTAACGATTACAAAAGGTGCTTAGAATTTCCATTCTTCAGGTAGAATGTCGAAATTATCAGCTCGCGCTTCGCGCTTGCATTATTTGATAGTTAAAATGTAACATCTTCATGGCTAATAAGCAGCCTTTAACATATTTTATATGAGATCAGAATGTATATCAAAAATAGAAGAAAAAAAATCTGCTCGCGCTTTGCGCTCGCATTATTAATATAGGAAAAATTCAAATTACTCATCCTTTTCATGATTTACAAAATATGAATATAGAGTGTCAAATTTTGAGATTAAAATCTCGATTTTTTTTCAACTTGCGCTTCGCGCTCGCATCAGTTATTTAGCTATATACCTATCGTTTTCCATTCTTCAAGTAAAAATTACAAAATTTTCAGTTCGCGCTTCGCGCTCGCATTATTTGATAGTGGAAATTTGTAACGTCCTCTTGGATAAGAAGCTGCCGTTGACAGAATTTTTTTTATCAGATCAAAGCGCATATAAAAAATTTCTGCTCGCACTTAATAAGGCTTATGATATTATATGAATATATAGTAATAACAGTCACTAAGTCACTACGCTATATGTATGTATATACATACATATATATATATATATATATATACACTTGGTATGGGATTGGTTGAGGATTCCAAAAAGTGCTCAATGCCGAGGCAGAGCAATTTTATATATATATATATATATATATATATGTATATAACAGATATATGTATATAACATATATATATGTATATAACAGACTACCCCTCACAAGAAACAAACAAAAATTAACTTCGAGCAGCCGATCAGGGAAAATTTGGCTGAAAAAAATTCCGGCCCCCCCCCCCCCTATTGGCGAAGGCTGGATCCGCCCCTGGTTGCGCAATGTCCATAAAATGTTCAGGCCCTAGGTCTACATAATAAATAATGTCAGCTCGCTCTTTGATCTCGCATCATTTATAGAGTGCAATCCATATCCACTTCAGAATTTCCCTACACAGTGCTTCAAATGGTGCTTAACTTTATGATTAAAAAAGTGCTTAGAATATAAATTTGTTTAGTTCGAAATGTAAAACATTTTCAGCTTGCGCTGCTCGTTCGCGTTTTCCATCGTTGAAATATGCATCGTCTTCATGGCTATCTGCAAACAGTCCTTAACAGGTCCCTTTCGATCAGGCGATTAAAATATTTTACTCGCGTTTTTGCGCTCACAACGTTTGAATGGGGCGTATGAGATTATAAGGTTACAAGAATAAAGCAAATACAAGAAGTGTCAATTAGAACTACCCCTTTACCGATCGGGGAAAATATGGTTGAACAAATTTGTGCCCCCCCAGCCAATTTCACCCCCTCTCCAATCAAATGTAGGTATCTTGGAAGTACCCCCCCCCCCTCCCTTCAAGCCAAAAAATAGTTTATACCCCTAAAACCCAGTAGGTACAATACGGTAGTATATATATTATGTCATTTTTATCCCCTCTCCACTCAAATGTAGGGTTCTTGGAAGTACCCCCCCCCCCCCCCTCAAGCCAAAAAATAATTTATACCCCTAAAACCCAGTAGGTACGATACAGGAATATATAGAGACCAATTTCATCCCCTCTCCAAATAAATATAGGATTTATACCCCCCCCCCCCCCCGCCAAAAAATAGTTTATACCCCTAAAACCCAGTAGGTACAATACAGTAGTATATATATGCCAATTTGATCCCCTTTCCACTCAAATGTAGGGTTCGTGTAGTATCCCCCCCCCCCCCCCCCCTTCAAGCCAACAAATAGTTTATACCCCTAAAACCCAGTAGGTGCAATATATATAGGCCAATTTGATCTCCTTTCCACTCAAATGTAGGGTTCTTGGAAGTATACCTCCCCCTGAAGCACAAAAATAGTTTATACCCCTAAAACCCAGTAGGTACAATATAGGAATATATATAGGCCAATTTCATTCCCTCTCCAATTAAATATAGGGTTTATTGGAAGTACCCCCCCCCCCCCCCCCCCCTTCAAGCCAACAAATAGTTTATACCCCTAAAACCCAGTAGGTGCAATATATATAGGCCAATTTGATCTCCTTTCCACTCAAATGTAGGGTTTATTGGAAGTACACCCCCCCCCCCCTTCAAGCCAAAACATGATTTATACCCCTAAAACCCAGTAGGTACGATACGGTAGTATATATATAGACCAATTTCATCCCCTCTCCAATTAAATATAGGATTTATAACCCCCCCCCCCCCCCCCGCCAAAAAGTAGTTTATACCCCTAAAACCCAGTAGGTACAATACAGTAGTATATATATGCCAATTTGATCCCCTTTCCACTCAAATGTAGGGTTCGTGGAAGTACCCCCCCCCCCCCCTTCAAGCCAACAAATAGTTTATACCCCTAAAACCCAGTAGGTGCAATATATATAGGCCAATTTGATCTCCTTTCCACTCAAATGTAGGGTTCTTGGAAGTATACCTCCCCCCTGAAGCACAAAAATAGTTTATACCCCTAAAACCCAGTAGGTACAATATAGGAATATATATAGGCCAATTTGATCCCCTTTCCAATTAAATATAGGTTTTATACCCACCCCCAGCCAAAAACATAGTTTATACCCCTAAAACCCAGTAGGTACAATACGGTAGTATATAGATATATATTATATAGGCCAATTTCATTCCCTCTCCAATTAAATGTAGTTTTTATTGGAACACCACCCCCTTCAAGCCAAAACATAATTTATACCCCTCAAACCCAGTAGGTGCAATATATATAGGCCAATTTGATCTCCTTTCCACTCAAATGTAGGGTTCTTGGAAGTATACTCCCCCTGAAGCACAAAAATAGTTTATACCCCTAAAACCCAGTAGGTACAATATAGGAATATATATAGGCCAATTTCATTCCCTCTCCAATTAAATGTAGGGTTTATTGGAAGTACACCCCCCCCCCCCCTTCAAGCCAAAACATGATTTATACCCCTAAAACCCAGTAGGTACGATACGGTAGTATATATATAGACCAATTTCATCCCCTCTCCAATTAAATATAGGATTTATACCCCCCCCCCGCCGCCAAAAATAGTTTATACCCCTAAAACCCAGTAGGTACAATACAGTAGTATATATATGCCAATTTGATCCCCTTTCCACTCAAATGTAGGGTTCGTGGAAGTACCCCCCCCCCCCTTCAAGCCAACAAATAGTTTATACCCCTAAAACCCAGTAGGTGCAATATATATAGGCCAATTTGATCTCCTTTCCACTCAAATGTAGGGTTTATTGGAAGTACACCCCCCCCCTTTCAAGCCAAAACATGATTTATACCCCTAAAACCCAGTAGGTACGATACGGTAGTATATATATAGACCAATTTCATCCCCTCTCCAATTAAATATAGGATTTATACCCCCCCCCCGCCAAAAAGTAGTTTATAACCCTAAAACCCAGTAGGTACAATACAGTAGTATATATATGCCAATTTGATCCCCTTTCCACTCAAATGTAGGGTTCGTGGAAGTACCCCCCCCCCCTTCAAGCCAACAAATAGTTTATACCCCTAAAACCCAGTAGGTACAATATAGGGATATATAGGCCAATTTCATCCCCTCTCCAATTAAATATAGGATTTATACCCCCCCCCCGCCAAAAAGTAGTTTATACCCCTAAAACCCAGTAGGTGCAATATATATAGGCCAATTTGATCTCCTTTCCACTCAAATGTAGGGTTCTTGGAAGTATACCTCCCCCCTGAAGCACAAAAATAGTTTATACCCCTAAAACCCAGTAGGTACAATATAGGAATATATATAGGCCAATTTCATTCCCTCTCCAATTAAATGTAGGGTTTATTGGAAGTACACCCCCCCCCTTCAAGCCAAAACATGATTTATACCCCTAAAACCCAGTAGGTACGATACGGTAGTATATAGACCAATTTCACCCCCTCTCCAATTAAATCATAGGGTTTATACCCACCCCCAGCCAAAAACATAGTTTATATCCCTAAAACCCAGTAGGTACAATTCGGTAGTATATATATGCCAATTTGATCCTCTCTCCACTCAAATGTAGGGTTTTTGGAAGTACCCCCCCCCCCTTCAAGCCAATTCCCTTCGAATTAAGATGACCTTTAACCTTGTTCAGGCTACCAGCAATAAGCTGATATTAAAGGTAGTCAAATTTCTTGGGGAAAATACAATAATTTTGTTAAAATTTTCACCCCAAATGACCTTTGACCTTGATCATGTGACTTTCAACTCGGTCAGTGAAACTTGATTGCCCTAATGCCAAAGTTTCAAGAAAAGATCCACTCATCCAGCTATAACCTGCGAGACAAAATTGATGAAAACAGCTCAATCATATTTGAATATTTGCCCTTTTAGCCGTCCATACTATGCTAGATGCTGTGGCTGAAGTTAGAGGCCGGTAATGTATACAGATATTTTACGCCCCTAAAACCCAGGATTACCCAAATTTCAATAAGAGCCAAGCAGTATGAATTAACAGGTCTAATGGAAACTGTCAGTGTAAAAAAAATCAAGCATTTGCCCCAAAGAAAAAGAGAAAATAAGCCAAACATTGCCACCCTTATTTTGTCACACATGGAGATATAACTGAGAACAAGCTTATATTATAACCTTGTTCATTGAATGAGTGCCTCGTTCGTAGGACATGTAGGATGAGTGATTGTACACAATGTCTGTGATCTCACTCAGATTCACAGAAAATCTCACGCATAGCTGGTCTTCGAACTTGGTATCTCTGTATTCCCAGGTTTCTGTCAATGCTACTATCAACACAATTTTCTTATACGATGATTTTAAGCATTTTGTTGGAGTCTTCAGTTTGCTAGGGAATCCAGCAACTGCAACAAATTTATTCACATATGGGACTGAAGTGAGTGGACAGCAGAGCCAGAGTTGGACCTCGACACGTCTTTAGACGGTCGGGCTGCCGGCAGTATAAAAGCCAGAGCGAGACTCGACGTACTCCCGGTCCAGACGTCAGACTCAGACAGAGGCATGGGCATGGCAGATCAGAGCTCAGAGTCAGATTTTTTTTTCAAGTTTTAGCACCAGACACTACCGGTACGGTTCAAAATTATATCGAATATTAGGCCTAATTTCAATGGAATAATATTGTAAAAAGCTTTGAACCAATCCTAAATACCTGGAAGTAGATATACGTGATTGGACTACCCAGGCAAAGTCTTCGCACTCCAGTCATGTCCAAGATCCACCAGTTTCCGAGTGGTGCAGTGCAGGGCGCGCCCGCTATAAAATTAAAAGCAGCTAGCGAGCTCGGCCGGCCTGCGCCTGGATAGCGTAGCATGCATGCATGCGATATGCAACGAATACGGGGATTTCCCCTAATGGTCTCCTTTTTTTATCTGCCGCAAAAATAATCCGATGGTTCATCTTGAATCTTCTTCTATTTCCTGGTACTGCAGACAAACCACTCAAGCGTGCTATAATCCCTACATGCGTGCGTCACTATAAATTAATTGCATTGACGCCCAATGGCGACAATGCATTGTTCTTGTTGCATTGACGCCCAATGGCGACAATGCATTGTTCTTGTTCCATATTCCTATTCCGTAATCTTCTTCTTCTTCTTCTTTGCATTGACGCCCAATGGCGACAATGCATTGTTCTTGTTCCATATTCCTATTCCGTAATCTTCTTCTTCTTCTTCTTCTTCCACCAAAATCCCATTTGTTTAACACATGGTTTTGTTAGCTCTACCCTGACTCCGTCCCTCATCCAAATTCATCCAAATTTGGTAGACATGTTGTCCAGCATCCCTAGTTGTGCCTCTCGTCTTCCATTTTCCAAAATCACTCATGCATGACCATCCAGGCGCCATTTTGTCAATTTCAAGTCCATTTGCATACCATTCTTCATTCTTTCATATCTCAGTTATCCTGCATGCTACAGACTTCTAACAAATTGCTATAGATAGTCCAAGAGTTGCTCCATCATCTGCGACGTATAACTTGACCTTCAAAATGCCATCTTCATGCCTTAAATTCAAATCCGAAATAGCCTTCCTTCAAAAACTTCATATTTATTGAAATGTAATGTCTAAAAGTCGTAAAATGGCCGTAACTTTTGTGTTTTTATTCATTTTGCGCTCATTCTTTTAGAAATTGATCACGGTATCATAACATACATGCTACTAAGTTTTCACGCATCATTGATCTTCCGTCATTGAAATAGCGCCCTCTAAAGTTTCAAAAACGCTTACCTTTGAATGCCCCTCATTGCGTCATGCATGGCCAAACCCGTACCCTTTCTTGGATTTAGGGTCTTTAAGATATGCCCTTTCATGCCATTTAAAAAAATATATACCTTACAACTGACGAAATATCTCAAAAATGCTCCCGAAAATCAGCAAAATACCCAAAAATGCACTTTACTGCCAGCACAACTTCAACTTGCTCTTATTTCCTTATTATTGAAGCTTATTCTTTTTAACTTGGCAGATATGAGTATTGATATATACTTAAACAGTTCGTTAATGTTTTGTAACAGAAACTAACAAATTGCTGACGGTAGCTTAAAATTATTGTGCAAAACCTTCATTTTTAATGTCTTTCTTTATATGGCATTTACTTCCGGTCTATTGCTTCCACACAAATAAAAGTGGTATCAATGTCACCGCATTGGAATACTCTTTCCAGTGATACCAAATACGACATAGGTTACAACAGAAAATTTCAAGATAAGTCAATCTGAACACATGGTATACTGCTCACAATGCACACATTTTCAACAACCACGTATGGGCCGCCAATATGGTCTAAAAAATTTTACTCGAGAATGTAACTTCCTATGGACAGCAAAATGTGCTAATATCCAATTTGATTAACATGTAATATTTGTTAGTCCTCCCCTGCCACCGTTCCTCATCAAAATTCATTCTAATTTGGTAGACATGTTATCCATAATTAGTGACCATAACTTTAGAAATAGCGCCCTCTATTGCAAAGTCTTAAAATAGTTGAATTGCCGTAACTTCCTTTGAATTTATTTTTGTCTCATATTTTCAGGGTTTGCCAATTGTATCATTTCACATAATCTAACTGTGTTTTACGCATCAGTGACCATTCCTTTAAGAAATAGCGCCCTCTAATATTTTGAGAATGTATATCATCTACAGTTTTCTTTCTATCTCTTTTTGTTTCTTGCCCTCTATTAAATCAGAGGCGTCAATGCATGCACATCGTTCTGAAACGATTGCAGTTCTAGTCTTCTTTGCATTGACGCCCAACGGCGACAATGCATTGTTCTTGTTCCATATTCCTATTCCGTAATCTTCTTCTTCTTCTTCTTCTTCTTCTTCTTCTTCCACCAAAATCCCATTTGTTTAACACATGGTTTTGTTAGCTCTACCCTGGCTCCGTCCTTCATCCAAATTCAACCAAATTTGGTAGACATGTTGCCCAGCATCCCTAGTTGTGCCTCTCGTCTTCCATTTTCCAAAATCACTCATGCATGACCATCCAGGCGCCATTTTGTCAATTTCAAGTCCATTTGCATACCATTCTTCATTCTTTCATATCTCGGTTATCCTGCATGCTAAAGACTTCTAACAAATTGCTATAGATAGTCCAAGAGTTGCTCCGTCATCTGCGACGTATAACTTGACCTTCAAAATGCCATCTTCATGCCTTAAATTCAAATCCGAAATAGCCTTCCTTCAAAAACTTCATATTTATTAAAATGTAAAGTCAAAAAATCGTAAAATGGCCATAATTTTCTTGTTTTTATTCATTTCGAGCTCATATATTCAGGAGTTGATTACAGTACCATATCATACATACTACTCAGTTTTCACGCATCACTGATTTTTCGTCATTGAAATAGCGCCCTCTAAACTTTCAAAAACACTTACCTTTGAATGCTCCTCATTGCGTCATGCATGGCCAAACCCGTACCCTTTCTTGGATTTAGGGTCTTCAAGATATGCCCTTTCATGCCATTTAAAAAAATATATACCTTACAACTGACGAAATATCTCAAAAATGCTCCCGAAAATCAGCAAAATACCCCAAAATGCACTTTAATGCCAGCACAACTTCAACTTGCTCTTATTTCCTTATTATTGAAGCTTATTCTTTTTAACTTGGCAGATATGAGTATTGTTATATACTTAAACAGTTTGTTAATGTTTTGTAACAGAAACTAACAAATTGCTGACGGTAGCTTAAAATTATTGTGCAAAACCTTCATTTTTAATGTCTTTCTTTATATGGCATTTACTTCCGGTCTATTGCCTCCACACAAATAAAAGTGGTATCAATGTCACCGCATTGGAATACTCTTTCCAGTGATACCAAATACGACATAGGTTACAACAGAAAATTTCAAGATAAGTCAATCTGAACATATGGTATCCTGCTCACAATGCACACATTTTCAACAACCACGTATGAGCCGCCAATATGGTCTAAAAAATTTTACTCGAGAATGTAACTTCCTATGGACAGCAAAATGTGCTAATATCCAATTTGATTAACATGTAATATTTGTTAGTCCTCCCCTGCCACCGTTCCTCATCAAAATTCATTCTAATTTGGTAGACATGTTATCCATAATTAGTGACCATAACTTTAGAAATAGCGCCCTCTATTGCAAAGTCTTAAAATAGTTGAATTGCCATAACTTCCTTTGAATTTATTTTTGTCTCATATTTTCAGGGTTTGCCAATTGTATCATTTCACATAATCTAACTGTGTTTTACGCATCAGTGACCATTCCTTTAAGAAATAGCGCCCTCTAATATTTTGAGAATGTATATCATCTACAGTTTTCTTTCTATCTCTTTCTGTTTCTTGCCCTCTATTAAATCAGAGGCGTCAATGCATGCACATCGTTCTGAAACGATTGCAGTTCTAGTCTTCTTCTTCTTCTTCCACCAAAATCCCATTTGTTTAACACATGGTTTTGTTAGCTCTACCCTGACTCCGTCCCTCATCCAAATTCATCCAAATTTGGTAGACATGTTGTCCAGCATCCCTAGTTGTGCCTCTCGTCTTCCATTTTCCAAAATCACTCATGCATGACCATCCAGGCGCCATTTTGTCAATTTCAAGTCCATTTGCATACCATTCTTCATTCTTTCATATCTCAGTTATCCTGCATGCTACAGACTTCTAACAAATTGCTATAGATAGTCCAAGAGTTGCTCCATCATCTGCGACGTATAACTTGACCTTCAAAATGCCATCTTCATGCCTTAAATTCAAATCCGAAATAGCCTTCCTTCAAAAACTTCATATTTATTGAAATGTAATGTCTAAAAGTCGTAAAATGGCCGTAACTTTTGTGTTTTTATTCATTTTGCGCTCATTCTTTTAGAAATTGATCACGGTATCATAACATACATGCTACTAAGTTTTCACGCATCATTGATCTTCCGTCATTGAAATAGCGCCCTCTAAAGTTTCAAAAACGCTTACCTTTGAATGCCCCTCATTGCGTCATGCATGGCCAAACCCGTACCCTTTCTTGGATTTAGGGTCTTTAAGATATGCCCTTTCATGCCATTTAAAAAAATATATACCTTACAACTGACGAAATATCTCAAAAATGCTCCCGAAAATCAGCAAAATACCCAAAAATGCACTTTACTGCCAGCACAACTTCAACTTGCTCTTATTTCCTTATTATTGAAGCTTATTCTTTTTAACTTGGCAGATATGAGTATTGATATATACTTAAACAGTTCGTTAATGTTTTGTAACAGAAACTAACAAATTGCTGACGGTAGCTTAAAATTATTGTGCAAAACCTTCATTTTTAATGTCTTTCTTTATATGGCATTTACTTCCGGTCTATTGCTTCCACACAAATAAAAGTGGTATCAATGTCACCGCATTGGAATACTCTTTCCAGTGATACCAAATACGACATAGGTTACAACAGAAAATTTCAAGATAAGTCAATCTGAACACATGGTATACTGCTCACAATGCACACATTTTCAACAACCACGTATGGGCCGCCAATATGGTCTAAAAAATTTTACTCGAGAATGTAACTTCCTATGGACAGCAAAATGTGCTAATATCCAATTTGATTAACATGTAATATTTGTTAGTCCTCCCCTGCCACCGTTCCTCATCAAAATTCATTCTAATTTGGTAGACATGTTATCCATAATTAGTGACCATAACTTTAGAAATAGCGCCCTCTATTGCAAAGTCTTAAAATAGTTGAATTGCCGTAACTTCCTTTGAATTTATTTTTGTCTCATATTTTCAGGGTTTGCCAATTGTATCATTTCACATAATCTAACTGTGTTTTACTCATCAGTGACCATTCCTTTAAGAAATAGCGCCCTCTAATATTTTGAGAATGTATATCATCTACAGTTTTCTTTCTATCTCTTTTTGTTTCTTGCCCTCTATTAAATCAGAGGCGTCAATGCATGCACATCGTTCTGAAACGATTGCAGTTCTAGTTCCATATTCCTATTCCGTAATCTTCTTCTTCTTCCACCAAAATCCCATTTGTTTAACACATGGTTTTGTTAGCTCTACCCTGACTCCGTCCCTCATCCAAATTCATCCAAATTTGGTAGACATGTTGTCCAGCATCCCTAGTTGTGCCTCTCGTCTTCCATTTTCCAAAATCACTCATGCATGACCATCCAGGTGCCATTTTGTCCATTTCAAGTCCATTTGCATACCATTCTTCATTCTTTCATATCTCAATTATCCTGCATGCTACAGACTTCTAACAAATTGCTATAGATAGTCAAAGAGTTGCTCCATCATCTGCGACGTATAACCTGACCTTCAAAATGCCATCTTTATGTCCTAAATTCAAATCCGAAATAGCCTTCCTTCAAAAACGTCATATTTATTGAAATGTAAAGTAAAAAAATCGTAAAATGGCCATAACTTTCTTGTTTTTATTCATTTTGAGCTCATTCTTTCAGGAATTGATAACGGTATCATAAAATACAAGTTACTGAATTTTCACGCATCATTGACCTTCCGTCATCGAAATAGCGCCCTCTAAAGTTTCAAAAACGCTTACCTTTGAATGCTCCTCATTGCGTCATGCGTGGCCAAACCCGTACCCTTTTTTGAATTTAGGGTCTTCAAGATATGATCTTTCATGCCATTTAAAAAAATATATACCTTACAACTGACGAAATATCTCAAAAATGCTCCCGAAAATCAGCAAAATACCCCAAAATGCACTTTAATGCCAGCACAACTTCAACTTGCTCTTATTTCCTTATTATTGAAGCTTATTCTTTCTAACTTGGCTGATATGAGTATTGATATATACTTCAACCGTTCGTCAACCTTTTGTAACAGAAACTGACAAAAATCTGACGTCAGCTTCAAATTATTGTGCAAAACCTTCATTTTTAATGTCTTTCTTTATATGGCATTTACTTCCGGTCTATTGCCTGCGCACAAATAAAAGTGGTATCAATGTCACCGCATTGGAATACTCTTTCCATTGATACCAAATACGACATAGGTTACAACAGAAAATTTCAAGATAAGTCAATCTGAACACATGGTATACTGCTCACTATGTACACATTATCAACAACAGAATTGTACAGTGTCTATATTGCATCGGTTTCGTGCAAAAACGAACTGGCGGTACTATGGCACGCCATTTGTCCAATAAGGCGATACACTCAGTTTATGCATGCACATCGTTCTGATATGTACTTAACACTGGGTTACGTTGATGAATTGTCAGCGAATTTGTATGCTTATTTCCATTACTCTCTCTGCGTCTTTCTCTCTCTCTCTCTCTTTCTTCAGCGGCCACATGGTCTAAAAATGGACGAAATTTGTTTGACTCGAGAATGTAATTTCCTATGAAAAGCAAAATCTGCCAAAATCCAATTTGATTAAAATGTAATTTTTGTTAGTCCTCTCCTGCCTCCGTTTCTCATCCAAATTCATTCTGATTTGGTAGACATACTATCCATAATTAGGGACCATAACCTTTAGAAATAGCGCCTTCTATTGCAAAGTCTTGAAATAGTTAAATTGCCATAACTTCCTTGTTTGAATTTATTTTTTGTCTCATGTTTTCAGGGTTTGCCAATTGTATCATTTCACATACTCCAACTGTGTTTTACGCATCAGTGATCATTCCTTTAAGAAATAGCGCCCTGTAATATTTTGAGAATGTATATAATCTAGAGTTTTCTCTTGATCTCCTCCTGTTTCTTGCCCTCTATTAAATCAGAGGCGTCAATGCATGCACATCGTTCTGAAACGATTGCAGTTCTAGTTCGAATTGATGATGTGCCCCCGGATGAGTAGACTCAGTTGAATTTTGCTTAACATTTTTGATGTCGTTAAAAACTTGGGTCACAAACAAACATAGATAAACAAGTTATAAGCGGTAGGGCCTATGAAACAGACAATAATACATAAATGGAAACTAGTATCTACAATACGATAAAACATAGGGCCTACACGGTACATCTGCTTCTGATAAATACAATGCGTATCAAAAAAAGGTTTACACTTAGAAAAGGTCCTGTAAAATTTTACATTTGTAATATCCTGAAGATTTTTCCACATTTTAACATTGGTATACAGATCCATTTAAGCAAATGAAGATATAACTGTTGAAAAATATTTCCGCTTGAGTGAGCACCACTTACTTTCGAAAAGTTAGTGAAAAATGATTTGCGCAGAACTTCGAAATAGTTATGCGAATAAAAGTAGACCTTAATCCTGAAGAACACATGAAATTTAGCTATTAAAATTGATTTGGAGATATCTTTTACCCTTTCTAATTTGTTTCCTTGCCCAAAACTTTTCAAAGAATGCATTGCGCCCCACCCCACTCCCCCACACACCGAGGCCATCGTGACGATATTTGCTTTACACTGAGCTGTTATTTACATGAAGTGGCTTAGGCTTGATTTTCATTTTGTTAATCATTGTCAAGCTTGGAAAAAAGTGTGTAGAAACAAGTATTAAATGAAAAGTGAAATGTAAACCCACTTTAAATGATGATTTTTTTTTATTTATTTATTTATTGATATATTCATATATTCCACAATCATCAAAGTATATTTCGTAATCATGTTTACAATGAAAAAAAAATGCATAACATATGCATGCAGGATTGAAACGTAGCAATGAAATGAAAAAAGTGGAGGGGCCTACTAAAAAGCAGAGCTTGTAAAATGTAGACCCCCTATCAAAACTTTATACAAGGGTAATATGATACAAATAGAGTAAAATAATCAGCAAAATTCTATAAAATTATATAGATATAAACACTGTAACACAAATGTATTTACACTATATACAAAATTAAATATTGACTTAAAAAAATAATCAATACTACCGTGGATAAGTATGAAGTTCACAAATATTAGATTGAATCAATAAGAATTCAGGAGAAATTTTTTGATGAGTAATTTAAATCGTATAAGATTAGCTGCCTCTTTCATTTCTCTGTCCAGAGAATTCCAGAGTTTTGGTCCTGTGAAAAATACAGTTTTGCTAGAAAATACTGTTTTACTTTTAGGTAAGTGATAGTCATTTGATTGTCTCGTATTATATGAATGTAAAGTATTGTTTCTCATAAATTTCTTTTGTAGGACATTAGGTACACTATTTCTATCTAGCTGATACATGAATTGGAATAGTTGCAAGCGGTACAGGTCATTGATTTTAAGGATACGTTTCTGACGAAACAATTCATCCGTATGAGCTCTAAAGGACATATTGCATATTATTCTCAGTACTTTTTTCTGAAGTAGCAAGACTTTATTTAGTCTCGTTTGAGAGGCATTACCCCATGCCAGAATTCCATAATTAAGATATGGTAGAATTAATGCACAATACAACATGGATAGCGCCTGTGCTGGTAGAACGTATTTAAGCTTATTGATGACTCCAATATTTCTTGACACAGTTTTGCAAGTATTGCTGATATGAGCATTCCACGTAAGCTTGTTATCAATAGTAAGACCTAAAAATTTTGTTGTTTGCACTTCTTTGATGTCAGTATTATCTAAAAGTATTTGATGCGGTAGATGTTTCAATGAATGACTAAAAAGCATATAATTAGTTTTTTGCAGATTCAGTGACAATTTGTTGGCT
Organism: Lytechinus variegatus; assembly: GCF_018143015.1. Classification (NCBI taxonomy): domain Eukaryota; kingdom Metazoa; phylum Echinodermata; class Echinoidea; order Temnopleuroida; family Toxopneustidae; genus Lytechinus; species Lytechinus variegatus. Next base: position 147,167 of record NC_054750.1, read on the forward strand.
TTAATCCAGTTTGTTACTTTTTTAAATTCTGTATTCATAGTGCTCACAAGTACATGTGGATCATGGTGTGTATAGAAAATATTGGAATCATCAGCAAAGAGAATAAATGAGAGAACATGAGATGAATTTTTCATATCATTAACATAAAGTATAAATAACAAGGGGCCAAGAATACTACCTTGTGGAATTCCACAGGAAACTGGCCTTGTTGGAGATTCTGATTCATTTACTGTAACAAACTGAATTCTATCAGTAAGATAACTCCTAAACCATTGTAAAGCTGTCCTTCTGATACCGTAATTTGATAGCTTACATAACAGTATTTCATGATCTATTGTGTCAAACGCTTTTGAGAAGTCAAGGAATAATCCTACAGTATGATCAGAATTATCAAAAGAAGTAGATATTTTATTTATTAATGTCAATATAGCATGAGTTGTATTATGTTTTTCTCTAAAACCAAATTGGTTATCACATATAATACTATATTTCTTAAGGAAAGCAACTGTCCTTTTATAAATGATCCTTTCAAGAATTTTTGAGAACGAAGTTAAACAAAGATATTGGGCGATAATTACTAGTAATTAATTGGTCCCCCTTCTTGAAAATGGGTATAACTTTAGCTATTTTCATCTTCTTTGGGACCTGGCCAAGCTGCAATGATAAATTAAATATATGAAGCAGGGGATCAGCAAGAGAATGTATAATGTTTTTCAATACTTTATTTGTAATGCCATCATATCCGGGTGTCTTTCCTGCTTTCAAATTAAATACAATCTCAAGTAATTCTTCTCTATGAACTGGAGTAAGAAATATTGAATTATCATTTTGTTTGTCCAAAAAGTCCTTAAACGAATTTTCTACAGGGATAATATTTCCAGCTAACTTTGGTCCAATTTGAGAGAAATATGAATTAAATTCATTTGCTATAGAATGAGTATCTTCAACCATATTTCCATCTACACATAATTTATTAACAGCACTAGATTTGTTAATTTTGTTTAGAGCCCCATTTATTGTTTTCCATGTATTTTTAAGGTCGTTTTTATATGATTGTAATTTTTCTGAATAAAACCTCTTTTTTGCTATTCGGAGAGTAGTTGTTAAGGTATTTTTATAAGACGTGTATCTATTCCGTGAAACATCATTTGGATTTGATATATAAGAAACATACAGATTATTTTTCCGATTGATAGACCTTAATATCATTTTTGAAACCCATGGTAGCTTTGGAACACGTTTATAGTCGTAATTTCGATATTTCTTTAAAGGAACACAAGAATCTAAGCAATCATTGAAATATTTCAAAAATATGTCAAATGAGTCATCGACATTCTCTTTCGAGTTATAAACGTCAGACCAATCAACAGAGCTTAAATCTTCTTGGAGGCGTTCAATATTTTTGTCACTAAAGTTGCGACAGATCCTATATTTCTTTTCCATTTTTGCGAGTGATTGCATTGTTTGGATATGGGTAAAAATAAGAAAATGATCGGATATGTCTGTCGTTACAATGCCAGCTTTCGGAAGAGGGTGAGAGTTACAGAATATATTATCTATAAGCGTAGCAGAATGATCAGTAATACGGGTTGGTCTAGAAATAATCGGCAAAAAAGTAGAAGTTAACATTAATTCAAGGAAATCGTTTGTTGCAGAGTGATTACTGGTCAAGAGATTAATATTGAAATCACCAGTGATGATACAATTGTTATTTATCAATTCTCCGTTTTGCAAAAGTTCATTAGTAGCAAGTAAAAAATCTATACAAGAAGTTTGAGGAGGTCTGTAGATGACACCTATTAGAGTTTTCTTATCTTTTTGAAGTTTTACTTCTACAAATAAGGATTCGATGATATCATTCATATATTCAAATTCATGTCTAATTGCATAATCAAATGAAGACGGAATATATAATGCTAGTCCACCTCCAATTTTATTTTTCCTATTGTTTATAACAATATCATAATTCGGGATGGTGCATAAGGAATTCGGTGATTCCGTGAACCAAGTTTCAGTAAGAGCAATGATTGGGGGATTGGCAAATTGTGTATTTTCTAATAATAATCGTAATTTCTCGAAGTTTTGGTTAGCGCTTCTTATATTCAAATGCAAAATAAAAACATCATCTTCTCCAATCAATTTAGCATAGTATTTGAATGAATTTTCTGTATAATATGGAGAAGAGGAAAGATTGTATGCTTTATCATGAATATCGAATTCAACTTGAAGTTCATCAAAATTATTTGTAAGAATATCAGTAGAAAATCTATCAAATGGAGTATGATGATTTGAGATAATATTGCTTTTATCCTGACTTGGATGATTTAATAAGAAATCATCATTATTCAGACGATAAAATGGGAAATCACGCATATTACCCACCATTATGAAATAGAATATATTGCCATTTTAAATCAAAATCTTTGTAAGCTGAGCATATAAAGCATCTTTTAGATTTGATACCGTCATGACCCCAAATGCGAGTTTGAAAAATACTGCAGTTTTAATAGTTAACAAAATAAAGATTATTTGATACAATTATTAACGGTCGATGAAGAATATTTGCACACAAAAATAAGTAAAATGACCTCCATGAAATGTCTGGTATTGAAACATTATTGAAAGGGCAGTGAAAGAATGCAAAATATACCACGGAAATTAACACAATTTTTGATCGATGCGAAAAATTGTGTGACGTGAATTTCATAAGAAATAAAAAGAATACTGGAAAATGGAAAAACATGGATAGTCCTTCTACAGCTTAGAAAAGTCCTCCCTGGAATGAATGATGATGGGTTGACACTTCTCATCCTTCCTTACATAGATTCGGCCATTCTGGGTCCACAGGAACTTGTATCCGGCATCTCGGCGGGCCTTGTTGACATCTTTCATTAGCTCCTTAGTGGAAGCGATCAAGTTTTCATTGAGGTAGATCTTGCCATCGCTGTTGTATCCAAGATCCTTTGTGGAGAGAGTCTTCAGCTTCCTTCTCCCATCGTACATGATGTTCCGAGCTCGTCTTGTGGTGAATCGCGCGATGATTGGGCGGGCTTTGTTATCAGCTTGGCGTTTGGAACCCAGCCGATGAACGACATCGAAGTCGGATGCTGCAAGCTCAGGGCTGATGTGTTTCGCGATATTAAGTACGATCCTTTCAGGAACCTCGCCCTGTCGTTCTGGTACACCTGCCACCTCCAAGTTGACTCTTCTGTGGTACTGATCAAGTTCGTTAAGCTGGAAGGTCAACTCACTGAATCTCGTTCTGAAGGCAGATGTTTTGTTCCTTCAGTTCTCTGTTTTCCTTTTCAATCTTCTCGGCCTTCAACTTCATTTCCTCAAATTTCTCGTTGAGGAACGACAGCGAGTTGACAATGCTACTTTGTCCCTCTCGTATACTGTCGATCGACTGCTCCTAGACGGTCAACTTAGCATTCAAGGAATTGGAAAGTTTCCCTAGCTCATTCTTGATCAGTGATAGAAGATAGTTTTCATTCGTCTCTTCATTATCACCAGAGTTGTTTTTCGACGACTTTCTCTTCCCAGACATCGTGACGTCACAATTACATGAAACAATCAGAATTAAGCGCACAAAGAATGGTTGCGCAAAGAGATACCAGTGATGCGTTCCATCCAAGCCAGTACGCGTTTAATGATGAGTTGCTAGGCAATGACGCCTAAATGATGCTAGTTTTAGAAGTCTATTGACACTTTCTTCTCCAAAATGATCAAAATTTCAAGTTAAAAATGTTTGATAGTATCCAAATAAGTAATCCAAGTGAAAAATGAGTATATCCTTGATATTCACTATCCAGTTTCTGATGCAACCATATAAAACGTTTTCACAAAATGTCAGGAAACACGGTAAAATTGCACAAAATGTCAGAGCACTTTTAAAACACGTCCGACCTCTCCAACCTCTATCCTCTTAAATACGGGTGGAAAAATGCTGTAGATTTCTGATATAAACTTTTGTTCAGATTTAGTTATGTCCTCAGATCCAGCTGGCACAATAAGGGTAAAAGTTGTGCTTACTAGGTGTTCAAATTTCAATTTGGGTGGCAAAATTGTTACAGAATGTTTGAATGTACCCGTTTGATTTCAAGTGACTAAAAGTGCAAGGGAAATGTATGAGAAATGTTTCGCAGGGTAAGTTTGATTTCGCCCTTTCCCCTTGACACAGCATGAAAACATTTCTGCGCAAACAGATTTCTGCGAGCTTTACAAAAATGGACAGTGCTCACTCAAGTGTAACATTCAGTCAATACTTTTACTTTCATTTGATAGATGAGACCCAAACCCAAGATTATATATGAAAAAATTACCCACATGTTGTATATTTTTTAATTCCCAGGCAACCGCGTAGCCAGGATTTTATTTTGGAGTGGACGGTAAATTAATGCACGCGAAGCCGTAACCGGTAAGGCTAATGATGTTAATGGTAATCATGAATCTACCCAATGTAACAATTCACTTGCATGTGACTTTATTTACTCGTGCCTTTCAGGTAAAGGAATTAAATTTACTCAGTTGAATGTAGTGAGTCTTTATAAACATATCGATGAGATAATCACTATCTTGAGTTGTAACGACATACATTTACTTGCTCTCAATGAAACGAGACTTGATACGTCCATAAATGATAATGAAATAGAAGTTCCACATTACAACATTGTTCGTAAAGATAGGAATAGGTTAGGCGGTGGTGTTTCATTTTATATTCATGAAAGTGTAAAGTTCAGTATAATTAAGGATTCTCCTATGTCGGAATTTGAAGCCATACCTGTTGTCATAAATATAAAAAAGTCTAAACCAATAATGCTCTTAAATTGGTATCGACCGCCGAATTCTAAGTCTGATATTTTAGACCATTATGAAAACTTTTTGGAATATTCGGAAACTCTAGACTGCCATCTTATTATCATGGGTGATATCAATCTTGATATATTGAAAGAGTTTGACGATTGTACCACGAGACGATATAAGCAGATTAACAACGTATTCTCATTATCTTTTGTCAATACTACTGAATGTACCAGAGTTACAAGTCAATCTGCCTCTCTTATTGATCACATGTTAACTAACAATAGTTCTATGATTAAGTCCTCTGGTGTCATACATAATGGTGTTAGTGACCATTCGATGAGCTATCTCGTTTGGAAATCCCATCATACTCATTCTGGTGTCAAGTATTGTACGTACAGGAAATTGAAAGATGTTGATATCAATAAGTACAAGTCTGATTTAACTCAGCAAAACTGGATTGAGGTTGAGTCGGAAAATGATATCGATAAAGCTACTGATAAATTTGAAAAGCTATTCCTAGAAGTTGTAAATACACACTCTTGAGACAAAAAGGGTTCGAAAAATTCTATCACCATGGATAAATGAAAGTATATATCAAGCAATGAAGAAAAGAGACATGGCCAAAACAAAGGCTATCAAAACCAAAAATGAGAAATTTTTGAAAAATTATCGTGTATTGAAGAATAAAGTAACATCTCTGATCAAAAAGGCTAAGAAAGATTATTATACAGAACAACTAACCAAAGATAAAAATTCTAATAATTCATGGAAAACACTATCTTCTTTATTACCCAAGAACATTTCTTCGTCTCCACCTCAATCCAGTCAAAGTCAAACCATGGCCAACCAATTTAATCAATATTTTGCAAATATAGGTAATTTGTTGAACCCGGCCTCTGCGACAGAAAATGACTTAGTACATGATGAAAACGTTACTGGTATGGCAGTTGAACATCCATTATTAATAATAATAATAATAATAATGGGTATTTAGAGGCGCTAAAAACAAAAAAGTACCATAGCGCGTACAAAAGTAGGAAACTTTTAATTAAAACTTTGTACTGTTAGTCAAAATGATATACTGAAAGAAGTACTACAACTGAAAAATAAGAAATCCGTGGGTTTAGACGGAATACCCATTCATATCCTAAAAATGTCCATAAATGAAATTATACGTCCAGTTAGCTATGAATGAATCCATCGTTCAAGGTGTCTTTCCAAAGAAATGGAAAATTGCCAAAGTTACTCCGTTACACAAAAAAGGTGATTGATCAAATCCTATACAGACCGATTTCTATTCTTTGTTATTTATGGAAGGTTCTTGAAAGATTAATCCATAAACAGCTCGTACAACATTTAAATTGTAACAACATAATCACTTTGGACCAATCAGGCTTCCGTCCTAAACATTCTACTTCAACTGCCCTAATCAAAGTCACGGATGAGTGGTTAATAGACCTTGATGACGGAAAGTATACTGGTGCGGTCTTCGTTGACCTCCAAAAAGCTTTTGGGTTAACATGCAATGTCTACTTGAAAAACTTAAAAGAGCTGGGATTAAAGAAACGAATTTGAACTGGTTTCATAGCTACCTTTCAGACAGGAAAATTGTAACATGTATTCATAACTGCAACTCTGAAGAATTACCAATCAGGCAAGGGGTTCCTCAAGGATCGATACTAGGTCCATTGCTTTTTATAATTTTTATTAATGATTTACCTACTATTTTCAAGTCATGCAACATCCATCTCTATGCAGATGACACTGTGATTTACTTTTCTCATAAAGATCCCCACGTAGTTCAATCAACGTTAAATAGAGAGTTGCTCATTCTTGATAGATGGATGGACTTGAATAGACTTAAAATTAATTATGACAAAACAATGTGCATGCTTTTTGGAAATAGACATATGCTAAAAAAACACAATGAACTAGATTTAAGAATTGATGGTCATACCATCAAACAAGTATCTTCGCTGAAATACTTGGGTGTGTATATTGATTCAGAACTGAAATGGGATGTTCATGTTAACCACTTAAGTGAAAAGGTGGGTCGTATGATTTCGTTCCTCCGTAGATTAAGTAAATTTATCAATAGGAATAACTTGAAAATTATCTATCAGAGCGTTATACTACCCAACTTGGATTATGCTGATGTAATATGGCAATCTTCCTATGACAAATATACAGATCAGCTACAAAAGTTGCAAAATAGAGCTGGTAGAATTATCCTTAATATTAACAATCGGTCACATGTTTCTACTGACTCAATTCATGAAATAATGGAATGGCAAACCCTGAAGTGTAGGCAAAACTTTCATATTCAAACAATGATGTTTAAGATCCTCCATGATTTGGCTCCCAAATATCTAACAAAATACATATTTTACACCTCAAGACCTTACCATTTTCGAAAAAATAATTTGTGCCTCCCCAAACCCAGAACTAATTATTGCAAACGCACATTTTTCTATAGGGGGACAAAGTTGTTTAACAGTATCACCGATAATATTCGTAATTGTATGACTTTAAACTCGTTTAGATCAGCGTTGTCACATTTGAGACATTGATTTCTTTTTTGGGGGAGGGGGATGGGGCCCGGGGATGGGGTAATAGTGTAGGAGTAAGCAAACTGATAGTGATTTTTTTCCCCTCTTCTCTCCTTTCTTTCTTTTTTCTACCTTTTCTTTTCTCTCTTCCTTCATTTCCCTCTTTTGTCTTTTCTTTTCTGTTCTCTCTTTTTACTTGGTCCCCATGCATGGAAGACCAGCCGCACATATAATTGGTGCAGCTGAATATGGGTTATCCAACCGTCTCTTGTCTTAAGTTTGATCTTTTAACTTTCTTAACATGTTTCAATCAATCATTTTTTTTAATCAATGTTTAGAATCATTATGTATATACATGTATATGTTACTCCTTGTATCTCTTGTATATATATTGTTATGTATTTTTTATGACGGAAATAAAACAAACAAACCACCTTTGCACGTAAAGAACCCATTGCACTATTCGTATAAGAGTAGGGGGAAACCCCGGTGTAGTGGTCCACCTGCCATTCCCCCCCCCCCCCCCAATAAGTTATATCGGGAGGAGAGACCTGCGGGTCACAGTGATTCAGTTCGCTTTTCGCCTCCCAGGCACAGGTGACGCCAAATAAATAATAATAATAATTATATAGCAATTGATTTCACCCGTGTATCAAATATCCATAGGTACGGTACTCGAAATAGTAATTTTAATTTTGTAGTACCAAAACGTGAAGGACATATAGGGAACACTTTTTAATGGCATCCAATCTTGGAATGCTCTTCCCATTAAAGTAAAAGCAGTTAAAATATTTTCTCAATTTAAGAGTGCATTAAAGAAGCATTTAAGAAGCACCTAAAACTGGAAGCTACTCGGGAGCAATATTACCATTAAAAATCCCACATTTTGTAAAGTTCGTTTTTACTATTGTAGATAATGTATACATTAGGGTATGCTAAAATATAATCTTGTTTCACATATTAGGAGGATTGTTGTTTGCTTCAGATGTTTGCATATTATTTGACTGATGGATATGTATGTATGTATTTTATTATTTTTTTTACCATATTCCAGTTTTGTTACATTGCTGGTTACAATATGTTAATGTTTTATACTAACTATAGGACCCTATTGGAAATAAGCCTTTCGGTTTTCATGGGCTATCCTGTCAAGGTATTTTTCAATTTCACAGTAATCTCTCGTGATATTCTTGACGAGTAAAATCAATCAATCAAACTATTTGTTGAAAATTTTGTTATTTATTGAAATTATATAAGAAAGAATGCCGAATTTCTTTGACTTATATCCTGAAGCGCTTCATTTTGAATTATAAAAAAATTTAAGTGTCATTCAAAATTTCAAACTGAGGGCGCAAACAGGACAGGAGATGAATGTGCTGGGAAATGACATGAAGTTTAATAGAATTCGATAAAAAAATATTGTACTTTTTTATTTGATACCACACGAATTTTATACCTTCCTCTTTTTAAATCAGGAACCTGTTTGCCCCCAAATTATGGTCCCTTATAAAAAAAATTGAATGGTATACCATTGACTACCATTTATCATACACCATTGATATACCATTGGAATACCATTCGCACAGCACCCACCATACACCAATGGTATACCATTCAAGCCTCAATGGTATACCATTCAAACTAATTTAAATAATTCGGACGTTACTATTACCATATTCATGAGCACCATTTACCATTCATATACCATTGATCAAACACCATTCACCATTGATCTACCATATGGCCACTATAGACAGGTTTACCATTGACCACCATTCACCATTCAGCCACCATTCACTGGCCTACCATTTACCATTCAGCCACCATTCACTGGACACCATTGGCCTACCAATTACCTTACACCATTCGCCTACCATTCAACATACACCATTCGTGTACCATTCACCATATACCATTCGTGTACCATTCATCGTATACCATTCGCGTACCATTCACTTTACACCATTCGCGTACCATTCACCGTACACCATTCGCCGTACACCATTCGTGTACCATTCACCGCTCACCATACACCATTCAACTACCATTTGTCGTACACCATTCGCGTACCATTCACTGTACACCATTCACCGTACACCATTCGCCGTACACCATTCGTGTACCATTCACTGCTCACCATACACCATTCAACTACCATTCGCCGTACACCATTCGTGTACCATTCACTGCTCACCATACACCATTCAACTACCATTCGTCGTACACCACACACCGTTCACCATTGATTGACCATTCACTTTACACCATTCTACCATACACCGTATACCATTGACCTACCATTTACAGTGCACCATTGGCCTACCATACACCATTGAACTACTATTCACCGTACACCATAGGCTTTACCATACACCATTGGCTTACCATACACTGTACACCATTGACCTACCATTTACCATACAACACTGTCATACACACTATACTATTAGTCAACCATTCAAATAACATCATTGGTCATACACTATAGACCACAAGTGTAAATTCAATGGTAGACCAATGGTTTACACTGAATGGTAGACAGTAGAACAACGATGTGCAATGTATAGTAGGCCAATAAAGTACAGTGAATGGTAGACCAATGGTGAACAGCATATCTCTGGGGTTAATGGTAGGCTTAATAATGGAATAAGTATACACAAGAAAAAAAATGAAAACAGTTACTTATTTCAAGAACGTCAATAAAATGTTTTTACTATAAGAAGTTTAAGTACAGCATAAATGGCACAGAGTATTCACAAGTATAGACTTTATAATAAATCACATAAGTTATTAATATATATGACTTAGCTACTCGTTGATATCTATACTCTGTCAATCTTGTTATCTAAAAATAAACATGCATCAAGACAGAGTTTGATTGAAAAACACAACAAATGAAGACTAACATTTCCAAGAATAAACCTGTTCTCTCATATTGCTTTTTACATGGATTGAGTACTTGGCAAAACCACTGTTCTGCATACAAACCTGATACTTGTAATACAATAAACTTGATGTTAAATCTGTTATGTGTAATTGCTTTCAACGACATTAATACACATTTTTTACTAATAAGTTCAAGTACAAAAGAGTATTGACAGGTATGGCATAAAAGCACCATATTATGAATACATGTGACTGTGCGACTCCACAAGAGATCAATGATTGCACTCCACATAAATATTATGTTAATCTTCCTATAAACAAATTTACATGTAAGACAGAGTTTGGACAACAAACTAATGAACACCAAATTTCGAAGATTAAACTCAAAATGTGTGATAGCCTTCACATGGCCAAATGAATAAAGTGTACCACACCTAGAAGAAATGAAATATCCCCAAAAGGGGGGAAAATAGTACCCCCAAATTGGTCTCTTTTTTCTTTTCACCTAAAAAGATATATCAATGGCATGTTTCTACATAGAATTGTTAAAAGGTATTACCCGCCTAAGTATCCAGAATCCCGGATAACTGTAGAAACAGACGCGATGCGGTTTATTGATAAATTGCATCGCACAAAATACGGTTTCTCATAACCATCTCTCTGAGAGGTGGTTATTGCCATGTTAATCCGTTTAAATTTTTTGTAAAAACATGGGGCAAAATAGCATACGTGTCTGGCTTAAGTGCGTGAACCAAGAAGTGCGATCTCACAGTATACATATATTCTGGCCGGTTTTTATCTCGCCAGCTGATCGCGAAACGTGTGTACCTGTTACAATGAGTGAGATCTACCATGAATTTTGAAAATTTTCCGAACGAGATGCAATTTTTGACATACCAAAATGCAATGTGAGGTTATAGGTTGAATTTTCCGATTTTCCGATTTCCGCCGTATTTGCGACGCGAAATGCAAGTTAATCAGATTATTCAGTCTGTAGAAAGAGGTTGGTTTAAGAACGATAAGGTTATTCGAGTCCGGAAAAGATAAACTGTTTTTAATGATTTAATGTACAAACACGCCAAAAGTTTATCATAAATACAATAATGATACATTAAGAAATAAATAATATATCACACATAGAAAAAAAAATATAATGAAAATAGGGAAAGAAAATTATTCAATTTGGAACACTAAAAAACAGAAGAAAAATAGAGACCTTTTTTGCAAAAAATATAGAAAATAATATATACAAGATACCCACTTATTTCTTTCTATTTTTGTTGTGTTAAATCAGATGAATAACTCAACTATGTGTGAGAAATAATATGATTATTGTCTTACACAGTAAATCAGTAGTCAATCGTAATTTTTTACAACCGAGCTTGGACAAAATTTAAATTCATATAATACAAAAAATATATAAATTGTGATCTTGTATATTCATGAGGACTTGCAGAGAACAGTTTTACCAAAAAATAACAACTTTAATTCGTCAAAACTTTGTTAATCCTCAACAAATTTTTATGAAATTTTCAGTGTTTTTTGTTGTCTGATGTACACTTTCAATTATATCACATAGCTTTCAGTCTCGAGTACCTCTAGCCCTTCAATCAAATTGGTTGGACGACCGGTTACATTTTACATATAACATAGTTATAAGGAGAATGAAGGGGACCATAGAAAGAAAGCATGAGAAAAGGGGAGATTTTGGTAGGGAGAGAATGAATCAGAAAAGGATCATGCTGAAAATTTCATTAAAATCTGATAATAACAAAGTTATTGAATTTGAACAACATTTTGGTAAAAAATTAACCCAATGTACACATGATCGTCAGGAATATTTGTTAGGCTTATTCTATAAAATGAAATAATTATTTCATATTTTCATACATGTGTGTATGATATGTCCCAAGTATCATATCATTATTTCCAGCAATGCATATCTTCACATTAAAGGTAAAGTCCACCACAGAAAAGGTTGTTTTGAATCAAAAGAGAAAATCAGGCAAGCATCATGCAAAATATTTCATCTAAATCGGATGCAAAATAAGAAAGTCATGACATTTTGAAATTTCGCCTATTTTTCACAAAATAGTTATATACACAATTTACCCACATGCATATGAGAGAATCGATGATGTCCCTCACTTTTTGTTTTGGTTTTCATTGTTTGAATTGTACAATATTTCAATTTTTACAGATTTGACAATAAAAAAATCAAAATAAAACTTTATTTCATAGGACAATGAGGAGAAAATTATAATATTTCATATTTAAAAAACAAAGAAAAGTGAATGAGTGATGTCATCAGTTCCCTCATTTGCATACCGACCTGGATGTGCATGTAACTATTAAGTGAAATTGAGCGAAACTTTAAAATGTCATGCCTTTCTTATTTTTCATCCGATTTTTATGTTTGATTTTTCTCTTTTTAATCAAATCAACTTTTTTGTTAGGGTGGACATGTCTTTGAAATAAATTTTCACTCCATTTTTTATAGTTCTCGGAGGACAAAATGTAAATTAGCGCGACTTCTTGTAATAAAATACAAGTGGGGATATGACATCAGCTGGTTAGTGGTTCTGACTCTCACCTTCCAAACAGAGGGTCGTGAATTTGAGTCCTAGCCATGGTGTGTTTTCCTTCAGCCCGAAATTCATCCACACTGTGCATCACTAGACCCAGATGAAGTGAATGGGTACCCGGCAGGATTAATTCCTTGAAGCTGTAATAAGAAATATTGGATGATAACAATGCAAAGGACAGTATATTAGCTAAGGGTTCAAAATATGAATGCTTGTCGTGTGTGTAAGCTTTCTTTAGAAGTTCATATATTTTTTTATATATCGAGAAATTTGCAGTATACTCTACCATTCAATTGAATGATACCAATTAACAAATATCAACAAAACATTTGGTAAAATATGATAAATAAATTTATGTTTAACCATAGATGGGTAGACAATAACCTATCTAATGGGAGGTTGCCCCAATGATGAAAAATACCACAACAAATGAATACCTGGGGACAAATTGTCCACCCTTCCCCCCTCAGCCAACATACTGATATTTTTTCTGGGGGGGGGGTGTCAGAAAAGACTTGTGCTCCTCTAAATAGGGATGACATTTGTCCTTTCTCAGGATTTTTTACCATTCCTGACAAGGTTTTTTTTTCCAGCTATGCCACTGCAGGAATACAATCTGTTTTATCTCATGAAGCTTTGCAATTTTTTCTACTGAAGAAAATTCTTACACACCTACCTTTCATAAACTCCAATTGTTTCTTGTACATGGCACGTTTTCTGTGTTCAACACCCGTCGTGTCATTCCCAGATAAGGCTGGACCATCTACCTTATCATCCAGTGTATCCGTCGTCCAAACTTTGAAAATGAAATAAAATCAATTTGAGTGTTGTAAAATCTGCATGTATGTGCAGATACAAGCAAAAATAGAATACTAATATAGTAATAGAAAAAGAATGATCTTAGAACTTTAATGTTAAAGATATTTTTCATGGATCTCTGATTACCAGCCCAGAATTCAGGATAAAAATAAGGAAATGTGATAGTATTCAGCGTAGTTCAGACAAGGCTGTATTATAACTGTGCATGCTTTATACTAGTAAAAGCTAGGTCATCTGAAATCAAATGTCTATAGCAGCAATTTTCAAGAGGGTAATCGATGACATAAATTCCATTTTTCTGGTATTGACAACCGCAGAAGCAGATCCAAGAGGGCACATTTGACCTGTGCCCCCACCTTGAGAGCAATAGTCGATGTGTTTGATAAAAATGTGGCTTTCTTACACAAGTGTTCCCCCCCCCTTCGAAAGTTACAGCAAATATTTATATTAAAAATATTGTCTCATACAAGAGGATCTCTTTTTTGGTTTGCTTGTTATTTAAAGTTTCCTTGGGAAAATGTGCCCCACTACCCCCTTTGAGAAATCATGGATCTGTTCATGGACAATCATATGCCAGTGGATGGACTCCAGACGTTTTTAGGCAAGTTTTGATCAGTAAATAAATAAAAACAGATAAAATGTGATCACAGGACAAACTTAACTTTAAAAAAGGATAAAATTTACTTTAAAAAATTGATATGCCTAGCCCCATGAAAGGATCTAAGAATACCCTCCCGCACTAATGCAGTTTCACACCAGCCAACTCACAGTGAACAATTGTGTACAACGGATAGCGGAGCGTGAACGTAGTGGTCGTGTACATTTTTGCTTATTACATGACGTCATCCAGCCACTGCCGAGAACCAATTTATGAATGAAAATATAGTAAGCATGCGCAGTGCAAGCCTTTTGTTTCCCCACACAGAATTCCACCAAAACAAGTGTGCAATTCCCTATCACCTCGTACCAAAATCGACCTAGAATTTCAATTTCGCATATTTTATATGAATTATGAAAGGTATTCTCGGAGGATCTATTTTCTCACCGATACCGCACAGGTAAGCGAATTTCGAATACTTCTTGCTTTTCCATCAAAATTTTACGAATTAGCGTCTATATGTCATTGTGTTCCTTGGAATTTATAGAGTCTATCGCAACGTGCAAAAAGTCAATTGGCTTCCGGGTTTCAGAGCGTCGCGTGAATATGCATGAAATTGCAGAGTTTCGATAATTTTTGATCGATACCGGAGCGATCCGATCACGAACCAAGACCATTTACCGCGTACACAACATGACCGGATATCGTTATCGCTATTTCCGCACGCAGTCCAAAGGAATTATTTTTGGGACCATGTGGTCATGACGTGATCTGCGCGATTGACCGATCAGCGGTCTTCGAATCGCTGTGCGGAGACGATCTATCCGTTGTACACAGTCTATGGACAATTGTTTGTTGTGCATGCAACTTCGAGCAAAACTCCCCACCAGAGTTGTCTACACACATTTTGAGATCAATATTCAATATGCCCACCACTTTTCAAAATATTGCGGATCGCTTGGATTCGCCGTCATGTTGATATGGACCGAAGTTATGCGATCAAAAGATTCGCATGCGGCATGCTGGCAGTTTGTTCGCCACATGTTAGCATGATTTGGTTGCTAACTTCAGTCCATATAAATATTAAGGCGAATCCCAGCGATCCGCGAAGTGATGTCTACGGATTAGATCAACGACGTCGAGATCAAGACTAAATACAGCCGTTCCCAATATTTTGAAAAGCGGTGGGTATATTAACATAGAAATGTGACTGAGAGACCTGTCATGACATTTGGGAACAAGTTTTGGTGATGAGGTATGCTGGTAATCGGCCGGTGCAAAACTGCATTAGCGCCAGTTTTCTCTGCATAATTATTGCAGCCTCTGTAGAAAAATTGAATAGGAATCGTTTGTCACTCCGTCCAGTCACAGTTCCACACACAAAGTGCACATTTTACCATTGAAATAGTATGTGCAATTACACAGCGACAAATTGTGTACAATGGATAGCGGAGCGTGAACGTAGCGGTCGTGTACATTTTTGCTTATTACATGACGTCATCCAGCCACTGCCGAGAACCAATTTATGAATGAAAATATAGTAAGCATGCGCAGTGCAAGCCTTTTATTTCCCCACACAGAATTCCACCAAAACAAGTGTGCAATTCTCTATCACCTCGTACCAAAATCGACCTAGAATTTCACTTTCGCATATTTTATATGAATTATGAAAGGTATTCTCGGAGGATCTATTTTCTCACCGATACCGCACAGGTAAGAGATTTTCGATTACTTTTTGCTTTTCCGTCAAAACCTTACAAATTAGCGTCTATATGTCATCGTGTTCGTTGGAATTTGTAGTCTATCGCAACGTGCACAAAGTCAATTGGCTTCCTGGTTTCAGAGCGTCGCGTGAATATGCATGAAATTGCAGAGTTTCGATAATTTTTGATCGATACCGGAGCGAACCGATTACGAACCAAGACCATTTACCGCGTACACATCATGACCGGATATCGTTATCGCTATCGATACTTCCGCACGCAGTCCGAAGGAATTATTTTTCGGACCACGTGATCATGACGTGATCTGCGCGATTGACCAATCAGCGGTCTTCGAATCGCTGTGCGGAGCCAATCTATCCGTTGTACACAGTCTATGGACAATTTGCCGTTGTGGTGTACAGTGTAGCTAAGTTATAAACCTGCGTAGCCTTTATCATTTTTTAAACTTTAGGACTCATGTTTCACCTCCATTTTATCTCATTTCAATACCAACATCTATCAACAACAAATTATAGGCCTAATTTCAAAGCAATATTTGTCGGCAAGTTTTCAATTTCAGTGAATTAACGTGTGCAGTAACGGTCTATTTCACAATTAAAACTTTGACAGTCTTGACATTAGCATTAACAAATCATTCATTCATGAATTCAATGTAGGCCTATTCAGAGATGGTTTTTGTAAAACATTGACAATAAACATCAGGCAATATGAGCGAATTACTATTCACTGCTCGCCGAGCTAAACTCTGCCAATACAAAGCATAAAAACCATAAGCACTCCCTATCGTCAAAGCCACGTCCCGGCCCGTAGAGCAGCGGCCAGCGCCAACGGGGCAGTGACGGTGGCAGTGCAGTGGTCGTGCATGTCGTGGCGGTACAACGACATCTAACATTTTGAGACAATTTGAGAAATAAATCAAAGAAAATTGTTATAGAACTTACTGTTTAGCCTTCTACAAATGACTTTGAAGTCGCTGTCCGAATCTGACCCGTGTTCCTTTAGTTTTTGATGAATTATCGACGGACTTATCAACAGCAAAACGGTAGTAGGCCTACCGGTAGATCGAGTTTTCTTTTTCAAATATTGCACTTGGCGGTTAGACGTTCGCGCGTGCGTGCGAGAACAATACGTATTTATAATAGAGCTACCTGGCAAGCAGCCAAGCGGCCCTGCTCGCCAACACATATGGGGGGGGGATAAATTATGACCAAATCTGGGGGAGGGGACTTCTTCGCCAAGATAAATACACATCCCGATATGGGGGGGGTGAATCAAACCCAAATCAGGGGTGTCTTCTTTTTCCTCTCGATTGGTTCGTGGTTGGAAACCATGATGGCGTGAGATCAATTTTTGCCACTGTTTCCCTTGGATCTTGGAATCTATGAAAAAAGTTTTCGATCCCTTCATTTTTTTCCTTTTCTTTTCTTTTCTCTTCTTTTCTTTTTTTATTTTCGTTGTCTTTTTTTCTTTTCTCCTCTGCCTTTTTCTTTTCTTGTTTTTTCCCTTTATATGTATATTTTTTACTCATTCCTCTTCCCTTTCAATTTGCTTTTGTTTTGATTGAAATAGAGATTTCATTCAGTATATTTCTTTTCTGTTACATTGTACTATACCCTGTATGGCGGCAGGGAATTTTGATAGGGGTGGGGGAGCAAGACAATATGGATAAATCATTTCAATCAAGTAATGACCGTCCTATAGAATAGCTCTCCTCTTTATGAACGCCGTCCGTGAGAAAGAATAATTAGGGCCTAAAAATAGAATTAGAATTTTGAAAATATCATTTGTAAAAAAAAAGAGAGGAATAATTCATGATTGGAAGCAGCTATAAGGTACAAATGGGTTCGGAGGGGGCTTTGGACGTTGCAGACTGACCATATCAGGGTTTGCGGATGGGAATTTGATATAGGTTGGGGGACCAAGACAACCAACAGTGAATTCATTTTGAGCAAAATATGGGCCGCGGGCATTGCAAGAAACTTTCAATCGAACGAAAATCAATTTCACACTCCAAAATCAATTGAAAGTCATACTTTTCATTGCAAACTTGCAACTGATTTATTGTTTCTTCCATCAAAAAAATCCAAATTGATATGTTTTAGATAAAATTAATGTATATAACCTATAAATTTGTATCTTGGGATTAATTGCAAATATCTAAGTTTGGAACACTCCAGATATAGTTCTCTTCATAAAAAGCGGCCATAAATAAGCAAAATGATTATAAATTAAATAGAATAAAACTTTGAAAATAAAAATATGAAGAACGTAGTTTAAAATAAAAACGAACAGTATACCGTACGATAGAGGAGCTACATTCATGCCGTTCATTAATTTTGACTACCAAGAAACAAAAAGCGAAAGGAAACAAAGGGAAAAAGAGAGGATGGTGATCAATGTACAATTTTCTATTTAGCACGATACGCATCTTCTTCATGCTCCCTATAAAACGTGCATGTTTGAATTTCAAGATTTTAATGGTAAATGATTACAGGGAACTTTCGGGAGCGGCTGTGAAATAATTTGTCCGTTGGTATTAAGGTACAATTAAAACCCTTTTTATCAAATAAGATTTCATTGACCGATTGATTTTGATTTTGCACCCATTGCATCAGATTTAAATTTAGAAGGTAATATGTACAATCGTAAAATATACAAATTTATAGTATTGTATTATAACCACTGGATCAATTATATTTAAACACATATAGACCTTTTACTTAATAAGGACAAAGACAATTTAAAAGAATGCAAGAGACCATGTTTACCATCATGAGCGATTACACTTGATTAGGGGAAGCTGCTCGCATAAAAGTCACGACTCAAAAATTTTATTAACTCTAAATACTTTTAAATCTTTGATATATTTTCTTTAAATCTTCGAAATTATGTTATTGGGTAATGCAATTGGGCATACCATTCTCCATTAACACAAATGACATTCATTAGGCACACACCACTAAGCCACTATGGCATTACAATTATCCAACAACTATCCAATGATTATACCACTAGGCACATACTACTAAGACACAATATTGGGCATATGGTATACCATTGATACCAATCATATCATTAGGCATATGCCACTGAGACTATTGGATATCACTGAGACACCATTGAGTATATGGTATACCATTCACCATACCAGTCATACCACTATAGCGGCACATACTACTGAGACACTATTGAATATCACTGAGACAACATTGTATACCACTGAGACACCATTGGGTGTATGGTATACCATTCATCATACCATTATAGAGGCACATACTACTGAGACACCATTGAATACCACTGAGACACCATTGTATACCACTGAGACACCATTGGGTGTATGGTATATCATTCATCATACCATTATAGAGGCACATACTACTGAGACACCATTGACCACCACTGAGACACCATTGTATACCACTGAGACACAATTGCATACCACTGAGACACCATTGGGTGTATGGTATACCATTCATCATACCATTATAGAGGCACATACTACTGAGACACCATTGAATACCACTGAGACACCATTGTACACCAATGAGACACCATTGGGTGTATGGTATACCAGTCAAACCATTAGAGGCACATAGTACTAAGACACTATTGAATACCACTGAGACACCATTGGGTGTATGGTATACCATTCATCATACTATAGAGGCACATACTACTGAGACACCATTGAATACCACTGAGACACCATTGTACACCACTGAGACACCATTGGGTGTATGGTATACCAGTCAAACCATTAGAGGCACATACTACTGAGACACCATTGTATACCACTGAGACACCATTGTATACCACTGAGACACCATTGGGTGTATGGTATACCATTCATCATACCATTATAGAGGCACATACTACTGAGACACCATTGAATACCACTGAGACACCATTGTACACCACTGAGACACCATTGGGTGTATGGTATACCAGTCAAACCATTAGAGGCACATACTACTGAGACACTATTGAATACCACTGAGACACCATTGGGTGTATGGTATACCAATCATACTATTACAGGCACATACTACTGATACACCATTGAATACCACTGAGACACCATTGTATACCACTGAGACACCATTGGGTGTATGGTATACTATTCATCATACCAATCATACCATTACAAGCACATACCACTGAGACACCATTGAATACCACTGAGACACCGTTGGGTGTATGGTATACCATTCATCATACTAATCATACCATTAGACACATACCACTGAGACACCATTGGGTATATGGTATACCATTTACCATTGAATAAACTACCAATTACCATTAAGAACTTACCATTGAAACACCACTTAAATACCATTCGCGTACCATTTACCATTCAGACCACCATTCAACTACCATTCGGCACCATTCAAATACCATTGGCGATTTTTATAAGGGGTTGTTTAGTAATGAGCTGAAAACCGGGAGAAGTTGACTTTATGGAGGTGACGGTGGAAATTGATATGAAGATTTTAACCGCCCGGAGCCCACCCAACCAGAAGTTGCGCGATCAATAAAAAATATAAGTTCATATACTTCGGCCTAACCTTCTCTAATTCCACGCCCTAGTGTATACATTTGAACTTTAACTGGCGAGAAACACATATACATGCAGCAGAGGTGGAAAAACAGAGTTAGAGAAAGGGTGGGGGAAGCAATAGAGAACTTCAATAATGTCATTTAACCACGCGCAGCGCGGAAGCAAAATTCATATATAAATTTGGAGCAAGAGTGGAGTTTTTCTTTTGATAAAAAAAAGAATAAAAAGGAAAAAAAACACAAAGCTACCTTTCTTCCATTTCCTCCCTTCTCTTTTCCTTTTCTCCTCTCTTTTTTTCCTTCTTTTTTTTTCTTTTGGGGACTTTTTTTTGGGGGGGCGACCGCCCCCACCGCCCCCCCTTGCTTCGCGCCTGTAATCCCAGGGCCTTTTCAAAGTGTAAACTTTTTTGATACGTACTGTAGAACTGCATCAACGGCGAACTACCTTCTCAAGCAAAAACGCCAACAATATGATGATCGAATGCATCTCGTAAATTGACAATCTTCTTTCTTGCCGTGAATATTACCTTCTCTTATGCAGTCAAGTAATGGGTCAGATGCATAAAAAGTAGCAATTGCTTTTTTTGCTTGATTCCGTATGCAACAAATGAGCGAGCAAATGCTTTTGTTAGTAATTTCAAGCAATCGATGACAGCATTTTATTGACGATTGATCTATTGCTAAAGAGTGTGTAGGGCTTTCACAATATCTCGTGCGATCGTTTGCGATCATGTGCTCACAATATAAAGCCCCTTTCACAATTGACGTAAGACCATTTGCGACCTTTTGATCGCACCCAGTCGCAAGACTGGTCTCTGTAGGTCTCTAGCACATGTGCAAGTGTTGTACGACCTCCAGTCGACTAAATGCGACTATACTTAGTTGTGCCACCTCTCGCACCAAGTCGTACAACGTTGAACAACACTCGTACGATGATCGCCCGACCGATGGTACGTCCTGATGCGAGTGAATCAATCGTATTTGATCGCGTTTGGATTTTGAACATGTTCAAAGTTCAGATACGACCAGTCACGACCACCTCGAGTTTGTGCGATCGTCTACAACGACTGCGAGTATCGTGCAACAACAAGAAAAAACTGTTGCAGGTGGTCGTAAACAGGTCGTACGTCAATTGTGAAAGGGGCTTAATGTTGCACAGAATCGCAACGGTTATGATCAATATAAAAATTCCAAAGTACTACCAGGAAATGTTGAGTATTTGGTTTGATATAGCTATGTTCATCAAAAAGGACATAAGTAATAAAAGAAATGAATTTTTTTTTCAATAACAGGTATATTAAAGATGCAGGAAAAGCGTATTTTCATGAAAATATTTTCTTAAAAACACATACAAATCGCACCATATTGTAAATGAACATGGTGATCTTAAATCAGATACTTACTTTAGATATATGGGTTTAAATGACGACGAAATAGTAACAATTAATGAAATATTTGCACATGTTCCTGTGGAATGGAAAGACGAATTAAAAAATAATACCTTAGTTGATGGTTTGAAGATTGAATTTATTTTCTCTAAAAATGTTTTCCAGTTTGAGTCAGTTTGTTCAAAACAGCTGTATAGATCCTGTATAAGCAAAATTGCCGACACTCCTGTCAGTTTTTACAATCTCGAATCATCATATAACATGTCTGAAAAAGAAATCGAGAAAGTATTTTATCGTCCAAGATTTTGCACGTTAGATAATAAGCTAATAGAGTTTTAATATAAATTATTATACAATATTATCTTTGTTATCCACCATTTATATAGGTTTCGATTTGCATCGAGTAATGAATGTTCTTTTTGCGGTAAAGATGAAGAAACTTATAGACATATTTTTTATGAATGTGAAATGGTTAAAGTATTATGGAGATTGTGTAGCAATATATTAAAATTTCCGATTCTTAAAAGCTTACAGTGGAAGGATATCCATGTTGGATTAAACGAGACAACAGTAAATAGACAATTATTAAATCATATCATTTTACTTATCAAATTTTTAATATATCACGGAAGGGGGAATCATAAACTACCAACTGCTGAAGAGATTCAAGTAAAGCTTTTTAAAAGTAAAGAAGAAGAAAAGAAAATTGCTATAGAGCGAAAAACATTAACACAGCATTATAAAAAGTGGGAACTCCTAAAAAACAATTAAGGAGGATGAGAGAGGGATGGTTTCAAGGGCGCCGGAAGCGGGGGGCAGGGGGGGGGCACTTGCCCCCCCCAAATAAAATTTTTGGGGGGCAAAACGAGATTTTGCCCCCCCCCCCCCCAACGTGCCCCTCTGAAAGTAGAAAAATGATAAATTATTTAAGGACAAAAGGAAACGAAGGCACTTTTCTGCCTGAAAATTGTCATTTCCATTGTCAAAAACCCTGATCATGAAGAAACACCAGTCTGGGTCAGAAGGGAGGAAACAGAAGAAGAAAAAGAACTCCAAGACTGTTTAATTCTCAAGAAATTTATTTTTGAATGCTCTTAGAAACGCAACTTTTATACTCCAATTTTACACAGTATATATACACAAAATATTGTGCCCCCTTCGGGATTTTGCCCCCCCCCCCCAAAAAAAAAAACTGAAAGTGTTCCGGCGCGCCTGGATGGTTTTGCCCGGTTTCCACATGTGCGGGGTTGGCTGATCTGTCTGTCACTATAGACTGTTCTCTTTTCTTTACTTTGCTTGTTACTTCTTTCCTTTCTTTCTTCCTTTCTTTTTTTCTCTTTATTTTCCTTCCTTCTGCTTTTCTTAATTTGTTTTTGTATTTTTTGTTGTTGTACTGTCTAATTGTTTTATGTCTCTTCTGTGTGTGTCTGTGGGGGGGTGCACTCGAACCCTTTTCCACTTTTTTTTATTGTAAATTACATTCAGTTTAATCAATGTTGAGTAATAAATTTTCTACATAACTATTGTATGATTTTGTGAATTTATATTGGTTATAAGTGGTTAACTTCTGTTACTGAATTTATCCACTGTATATGATTATGTTAATCCCATGAGTATTTGTACGATGATTTGTATTGAACTGAATGATTAATAAATATTATTACAAAACAAAAAATAAGCAGTCGCACCTCCAGTTGTGAAAGGTGTTTTCGCAAACATTTCGCGTCACAGCAGCTTGATCATCTGCTTGATCAGGATGTTCACGTTTTTAAAATCATGTTTATGCACTAGAGAGAACCAGGTGTGCCATATACTTGTTTTCTCCCTAACAAACCAATGCCACATAAATGAATTTATAAAAAACAAACTATTCAGTTTGACACCCCGTCTGAGGAAGAGATGTTATAGGAAACAAGCTATAATTTGCACTCACACACCTTTGTTCAAGTCTTTTCTGTGAGTGGTGTACGCAAAAGCGTGGCGTCGCTATTGTTCAAGCCGCTAGCAAAAGGCAAGAAAAGGGTTCAATCACGAGCAAGGGGATATGCATGTGAAATAAAGCAATCACTGAAGCATCATCTTTTGCTTTGCTAGTTATTGCTTGTGCTTGAATCAATTATTATTATTATTATTATTATTATTATTTATTCGGCATAATGAAACATAATACAACATATACAAACAATAGGATAAGGAGAGTCACATGGATGCCGGGAAAGGAAAAAGATTAACTAAATAACTATAACCCGAAGGTCTTCCTTTCCAATCCATGTGACTTTACAAAGATAAACATGCATGTAACACAAGAATTGTAAAATACAACTGTAGGGGAGACCGGGGCCAGCCGGAACACGGGGCAAGCCGAAACACTGCAACCCCTTCCAAAACTAATTCATTCAACACCGCCCCCAATCTATCCCTATTAACAATACAAGTGTTGAATTATCATTGCAACAAACTGAGGGCAGCACCGCAAAAATCTATTTCAAAGGCGCCAAAGAAAACCACAATGCTCCATTCCACCCCAAGCCCCAACCAACCCCGGTCCCCCCACAGCTGTTGAAGATAATAACAAATTAAATTAAAATCAATACAAAATCAAGAAAAAGTGTCAACCTAGGTAGAGTAAAGCTCATAACAATAAAAAAAAAATAATACTTAAATTTGAGCACGTGCCCAGATTGACACAGTGTGAATGAAGAGGGCGCTGTGCAATAAAATAATTTAGCATGTGTGCATAATGATTAACATAAATTAAGTTTTCTTAAACCCTAAACATGGAGGCAGAGAAGCAAACACTATGATTGAGACAAGAGATTACTCCCCGCCCCCCCCCCCCCCTAATATACATGTATGACCAAAAACAAGTATGATAAATCTATTGATGTATACTGAAAATAATTATGATCAATGTAAGGAATTTGGAACTATTAATTAAAGAAAGGGGGAAAAAAATCTGTCTCATGTACAGTGTTCAATATAAAGCTCACACTTACACTTACAAATCTGGAATGCTGTCAGAGCGTTACATGTAAATTTGAATTAGTTAAAGACTGAAATGAATTTACATTTAGTCGATTGATAATACCTGTTGTTTTAATTTGTTAAGCCAGGTGTGAAAAGACAGTAGTACAATATCTACCTTTAGATAAGAAGGTAGTGAATCCCACACACGAGGAAATGCATGAACAGCAGAACCATGTAATCTTTGGGTGCGAGCTTTTAGATGTTTGAATTGAATCACTTCAGAATATCTGGGATTAACATGGATATTATATTCAACAGCTTCACATTTTATAAGGCAGAATAATACTTTAACAATAAAACTCATCAAAAGATAATTCCGTCTAGAATTGAGGGTGTACCACTTCAAGTTTTGAAGACGTATGTGATATTCCATTTCCTGTCTTCTCTGTTTGAGGATAATGCGCGTTGCTCGCCTTTGTATTTTTTCAATTTTATCAATATGACCCTTACTATGTATGAACCAGGCAGGTTGCCCATATTCAATGAGTGGGAGAACAAGGCTCTTATATAAACACATTAAAGTGTCAGTGGATAGATGCTTTGCCACACTGATAATGAAACCTAACATACGGTTTGCCCTTGATACTACATAATCAACATGATTTGACCAAGTCATTCTACTGTTTAAAATAACACCAAGGTATTTGAACTCTGAGACTACCTCGAGAACCGAGTTGTTGATATGGTAATGAGGCTGCCCAGGATTCCTACCTTGGGTTATTCGCATAACCTTGCATTTGGAAGTGTTAAGTTTCATATTGTTTTTCTTACACCAGTCACTGATTACCGTCAGATCAGACTGCAAGAAATTTTCGTCCTCTTGGGTATGGATAGCACGAAAAACCAATGAGTCGTCAGCAAATAACATCTGACCAGTGCCAGACATGACTCTAGAAAAAATATCATTAATGAGTAAATCAAACAGGAGCGGGCCGATCACACTACCCTGAGGTATTCCAGAAGTAATCGAGTACCAACTTGAGTAACAGCCTTTGTAAACAACTCGTTGTTGACGGTCTTGTAAGAAAGACTTAAGCCATTTCCAGATATTACCACATATATTAAACTGTGAACCTAACTTCATCAATAGTACATCGTGAGGCATAACATCGAATGCCTTGGCAAAGTCTAAGAAAACTGCATCAATTTTTGGAGGACAGGGTTTGTCAAGAATATTCAACCAGGCATTAGTTACATTCATTAATTGTGTTACACATGAACGACCTTTCATAAACCCGTGCTGCTGGGGATTCACCAGACAGTAGTCATCCAAATGGGCTCTGATCGATTTCGCCATAATGGATTCCATCAGTTTACAAACTATAGATGTTAGTGCTATAGGTCTGTAGTTTTTCAAGTTTGATCTATCACCACTTTTGAGAACAGGCGTAACATTAGCTTGTTTCCAGGCAATAGGAAGTTTACCATTTACAAGCGTTAAATTAAATATTTGGAGCAAAATAGGAGAAATTATATCTTTGCAAGATTTTAGAAGCCGTGGTGTTATACAATCAGGTCCAGGGGACTTGTTGTTAGGTAATTGTGTTATTAGTTCTTTAATAGTACATTCCTGTATAGAAACTGTTTCTAAAGGGGGAATAGCATATTCACACTCTGTAGGTTCAACTGGGAGTTCACCAGCAGCACTGTGTACAGATGCAAAGTATTGACAAAACAATTCAGATATCACTTCAGGTTTATACTCTACTCTACCGTTATTATCAATTGTATGAGGACATGAACCCTTTCTCTGATCACGTACAAATGCAAAAAATCGCTTTCGATTATCTTGATTATTACGGAACAAACCATCAACATAATTATGATAAGCAATATTCACCTCAATCTTTACACGATTGCGTAACCTTTGATAATCACGCCAATCCAGGATAGCTTTAGATCGTTTAGCCTTTTTAAAGGCTTTGTGTTTCATTCTTATGATATTCTTGACTTCAGGAGAAACCCAAGGACTCTTGGATTTGGTTTTTCCCTTTTTCCGAGGGATCGCATCTCTTGAGGCAGCATCAAACAAATCCAAGAAACCTTCCCAAGATTCATCTACATTATCTTCTTTCATAAATACATTCCAAGGTGCCAATTCTAAAAGGGTATTAAAGTGCTCAAAGTCAGCATTATGAAAATCGATGAACTGTCTTATACAATGTCTAGGGGGCTGAAGTTTAGAACACTTGATAGCAAACGAGATAGCATGATGATCACTGCAAACTGGATTCGGCACTGTAGAGACATCATGTACAAGGTGCGGTCTGTTCGTGAACAATAAGTCAATCAAGGAACCATCTCCTGGATTATTTGATGATTGTCGAGTAGAAGATTCAACAAGTTGCTCAAGTTCAATCGAAGAAGTAATAGTCTTAAGATGTTGAGTTGATGGTAAAGTGTCATCAGACCAGTTCACATTAAAGTCACCTGCTATAATGATTCCATGATGACTATGGGATAACTGGATGTCATCAATAAGTGTCTGAAATACGTCCCAATACCCTGTTGGCACACTAGGTGGTCTATATACTAAGCAAAGCAGCCATTTACTTTGACATGTTGTGATTTTCAAAACAATAACTTCTAAGTCCTCATTTTCAATTGTTAAAAGCCTTATTGGACAAAGATTTGACTTAACAGCAGTGATGACACCACCGCCACGTCTCTGAGGACGATCTCTACGAAATGTTACATAGCCAAATTTGTCAAGATTTTGCTCAAGTCTAACATCCTGATCAGTTAACCAAGTTTCATTTATGAGAATTAAATCAGGCGAGGATGAACAATCCAAAAATGCACATAGATCATTAATCTTATGTCTGAGACTTCTTGCATTAAATAACAACCCCTGTAGTGATGGAATATGATGAGAATTGTTGCTACTGGGTACATTACAAGTCAGGCGAGCATTTTGAGGGCCTGGGTTAGGATTGATGTCACCACAGTTGAGCAATTTAATCTGAAATGTTGAAGTAGAATTCGCATAGTACGAAACTCTAAAACCCAAGAGCTTACTCTTCTCACTGTTACATACATTAACATATGTGGAAGACACTATGGTACCATCATAACAGTTGAAATTATCATGGTCAGATACGATTGGTAAAATGACAAGGTCATTTTGACCGTCCGAGTTAATTGGAATAGGACCATGAATACAGACTAAAATCATGAATAAGAGCATCTCCCACTCCATTCTTGTCCTAGTATGTGATAATGAACACTAGTAATCAGAATAAGTACTCCTATGTACCAGTAAAATCACAACCATTCATCGTTTGAATTAATATATATATAGGCCTTGTACAAATAGGCAGCATTCACACAACCCAACACAGAAATCTATATGTGGGAGGTACCAGATTTCAAGCTCAATTCTGGCATGTACAATGTATAAAAGCATCAGTAAAAATCTTACCAATAATAATGTCATCCAGCAATAAAAAAAAAATATCCCAGTACTATGGTTGTCCAAAAACTATATGGTATCAATTTGAACAAATTCACACACCAGAAAATGATAATTTAAAGTGAAAAAAAAAAAAAAATTTGCAAGGAAACTAAAATTAATGTTTACAGTTGCACAGCGCCCTCTCCTATTTGATGACTTTTTATGCATCTGGCCCATTGTTCGATGGGTGTCGACCCCGGGGGGGGGGGCTTCCTTTGACAAGTGGATACCATGTCTGACCAAGAAGTTTCTATGACTGGATTTACAACAGGCAACACATTTATTCAAGCAGCTGTTCATTACTTCATTTCTAAAGAAGCACAAAAGAAAGAACGGTAGTTAAGACCTTTTCTGATGTGTGAATAAATCCGAGGAGTGAAATTTTACGAATATCCATTTGGATCAATTCATCTTGTATATTAATAAATAAACATAAATTTGTCATGACAAGATGAAGATATCAATAACCAAGCACCATTACGCTGAGATATTTGCCCAGATTATTGTCAATTTACCTTTAAATAGTGGAAAAAATAAAATTTGACCTTTACTAAAACCAGATTTTAAAACTTTTTCGATCGTTTGCGGCAAATGAAAATTTCAAATGTGGTCAATGGAATATTGCTATTCATTATTGTATATGCCAGATGAGTGCCCGCACATGCCCAATCGAGGAATTTGAGTCATATTTCATGACATATTGCATAATTTATTTTCGCATGCCTCCGAATTATGTACTACACATATAACAAGATCAGATGCGGCGAAAAAGTAATTATCATCACAATATCATATTTTCCTTTAAATATGACCTATAGCTGCAGAGTCATGCGGGAATCATTTGTCTACACAATTGCAAGAGATGTTGAGCAAGTGCTTGCCTAACATAAACTCCTCAAAAAAAGTTTAGAAATCTTTGATCGATAATTCGGTCTTAATATATCAACGTGTAATTGATTTTAATGAATAGAACATTAATTCTATTTGAAATAATGCCCTACACGATATGATTATGGTTCACATGGAGATGCAGTGCCTTGGAATGTGGGGCAAGGTCAAAATTCAAAAGCTGCAAGATGACACAATATTGCAAGTCACTGTTCTTTTCTTCCGTGGTGATGAGTGAGTTTCCTAGCGGTTTCTTTCGACTTCGATCGATAATTCCTCATGGGTTTTAGTAAATATCAATGTATTTTTTATATTAATAAATAGAGCATTTAATTTTCTTTAAAATGATACCCTACATGGTGTGATTATCGTTCATATAGTGCTTTGAAGTGTGGGGCAAGGGGAAACATTCAAAAGTTGCAAAATGACACAATATTGAAAGTCACCGTTCTTTTTTCACTGGTGATGAGTGAGTTTCTCAGGTATTTTCATGCACCTTAACATCCATAGGCGGATCCAGCTTTTGGCGAAAGGGGGGGGGGCGCACTGCCGAGCGGCGCACATATTTTTGCACTTCACCGGCACCATAAAAGAAAATGTTGAAAAAGGTGTGTGTATATATATATATATATATATATATGTGTGTGTGTGTGTGTGAGGGTGTGTGTGTGTGTGTGTGTGTGTATATATATATATATATATATATATATATATATATATATATATATATATATATATATCTATATATATACATATATATATATTTATATATATATATGACTCATGAGAAAGAGACACATATCTCACCAACAAATTAATGCGAGCGCAAAGCGCGAACTGAAATTTTTATAGTATACTGACCTGAAAACAGGGAAAAGGTGCCTGTTTATGACTGTTTGTCGTAACTGATGAGGAGGATACATATCTCACTACACAGATAATGCGAGTGCCGAGGGCGAGCTGAAATTTCTTTTTAAGATGGGTATCTAAAAAAACAATAGATGCGAGCGCGAAGTGCGAGTTTAAAATTTTGATATTTCGATCTGAAAAATGACAGATTAATGGACGTTTTTGATAAAGAACAAGATTATATCCAACAAAAGATTATTGCAAATCGAAGCGGGAGTTTTTTTTATTAGAACTGAAAACGGGACATTCTATTCAGATATATTTAATCATGAAAAGTATGGGGGTTTGCTACACAAATGATGCAAGCTCGAAGCGCGAGCTGAAAATTATTGTATTCCAATCTGAAAAGCGGACAATTTGCACGATTTTAAATAGAGAACGAGTTGTGTAGCTCTATCTCACTTGCTCATGTCTGTGTAACACTACAATTTTATTTCATTTTCATGCGGAACTATTGGGAAGGGCAAAACGATATGTCCCCCCCCCCAATATTGGTGGAGCGATCGCCCCACCCCCGGATCGACGCCGCTGCATATACAATGATACTACATCATGAATCATTTGTAATACATCACCAATCCAGCTTTATATATTATCATTCAATTTTCATATACATGATGTATATGTCTATATACAGAATTATATATTGTGATGATTTTCACTAAATCCAATGCAATTTGTAATGATGAGTAATTTTTGTCTAATTACTTTGATGAAACTGGATATAATGCTTATGACCTGAATTCAGAAAGAGATCCTTCAAGACAGAGCATTGGAAAAAGTTTTCCAGTTTTACAGGTATCGTTATCTTTGTTTTAAACTTCTTCCAGAGTGATCAGATGAATAATATTTAACTTAATGGAAGATGAAAATGAATCAAATTTTGTGGCATAAACATTTAAACGTTAAAACAGGGGTATATGGCAAACTGTATTTTTACATGGAAAATTATATTTAGTGGTTTAAGGTCTAACGAATATACGTCTGGTTGCGTAATTACATACTCCCGGTATAAGCAATGGATTTTAGCAAAGTTTTGGACTAAAATATCGACTCATCTTCGTAAGCTATAGTAGATGTCTTACACTAAAGGCCAAAGATGTGGTACAATGTGGAATGTGTAAAGAAGAAAGGTGACTGACCTTTTCTTACTGAAGCATTGGAAAATAAGATCAAAATTAAAGGATTTGCTCTACACTTTTGTATGATTCTGGGATTTTTTAAATAACAAATTAAAGATTTCATGACATCTATGGGCAACTGTCCCGCCCCAGTCCACTCTGTTACAGCATGCGATAAGCTTTGTTATTCGTTATGACCATTCAACAATGTATAACCAAGTGCCGCTGATCATTCTTGACCGGCGCCGATCTAGATTTGGTTAGCAATTGGCCCTTTTTCATTATTCTACCGGCGCCTTATTGGAATCAGGGGACGCTGATCATTCTTGACCGGCGCCGACTAGGTGGCGCCGGTTAAGACAAAGGCAGCGCCGATTTGTTTTGACCGGCGCCGATTTAAACAAGTAGTGCTTATTGTTTTTACCGACGTCACGTAAGATTCAGGCACCGGCAATTCATAATCGAATGCCGATTTTGAACCAGGAGGCGCCGATTTTTAACCAGGTGCATGGTGCTGATTATTCTTGTCTGGTACCGATTTGGATGTAGGTGGAGCTGATTTTTCTTGATCGGCGCCGGTTACGACTCAGGCAGCGCCGATTTATAACCAGATGGCGCTGATTATCCTTGATCGGCGCCGGTTAAGAACTCAGGCAGCGCCGATTTTTCTTTCGGCGCCGATTAATAACCAGATGGCGCCAATTATTCTTCTCCGGTGCCGATTTAGATTTAGGTGGAGCTGATTATTCTTGATCGGCGCCGGTTAAGAACTCAAGCAGCGCCGATTTTTCTATACCGGCGCCGATTTAGATTTAGGTGGCGCTAATTATCCTTGAGCGGCGCCGGTTAAGACTCTGGTAGTACCGATTTTTCTTGACTGGCGCTGATTCAGTGCTGATTATTCTTGTCCGGCGCCGATTTAGATGAAGGTGGCGCTGATCATTCTTGATTGGCGCCAGTGAGATGCAGGCAGCGCACTGCTACCTGCGAAGTTGTTGGGAAAAGGTAGTTAAAAGAAAAGATAAGGAAGATGATATGATTGTGCTTTGCTGGGGGATAGTATTTCCTTTACTGATGCTATTATCAGTGTATAATTCTTTTTAAGCAGCGCCTTTTCTTTTCTTTTTATTTTTTCAAGCGGTGCCTTTTCTTTCTTTTACTTTTCTTTTATTTTTTAATTTTGGGCGCCGCTCAAATATTAGGGGGGCCCGCCCCCTGCGCCACCCCCTGGATCCGCCGATGCATTATGCCCTATTATCACTTAAATCTCCATTGAACTCGCATCATTAAGTGTAAGCGTTATCGGTTTCTCGAGCTGCATGTACCACTGTGGTCAGAAACACGTCAAGAGTAAAACAAATCAGTTGTGATTGGATGAAGGCAACGACTGTAGGAAGAGTTGTAAACGTAATATCAACCAATAGGATTTAGTTCAGTGACCGAATTTCCACGGATATAATGAGCACTTCTTCGAACTCTAGCTGGTCATCTTCGTTCAAGTAATAAATTTATTCATCGAGGGCCATTGGCAAACCATTCTTAGTCTTCTTTACCGTGTATACATCACATCGTGGCTTCAGAAGTGGGACCAAATGCTTTACTTTGAAAACGGGCTCGAAATATCTCAAGGTATTTTTCGGTATAGTTTTATGGCAAGTGCTGTGCCTTCTCTCCTTATCATCTTCGGTATTGGGAAAAGTTTTCTTTTTCTGTGAATATCCTTTCGTGAATGACACTAGGCCTTTTTCTTTCAAGTCATACGAGTGTTAAACATCGAGGAACATAATCTTTTGTCTCATTTTTATCGTTTTACAGCAAATTGAGAGTCGTTTTCGGATTAAAAAAATTGAAGAAAAAATCATTTTAAAAGATTTTATCAAATCTGTAAGTTAGTAACCTTCCGAATTCTTTGTAATGGCCCAAGGGTCTACGAGAAGATTTTGGCTCGGGCTCACCAGGGCTTTTGCGTCTCAGGCCTCATTCAATGAACAACCTTGCCATTTGATCAGTGCCTCAAAGACTTCAGCATCATCGTCATCATCACCAAAGTCGATGTTGATTTCGGATAGAAGGAGATGGTCCTCCCCTCTCCATGTGCCCACCCGAAGTATTCTAACTATTCATCGTGAAAACCCCAACATAGAAAGAGAAGAATCAGCAAGAAAACAATTGACAGGTATCTATTTTTTTTATTTAACCATGGAGTTGGGTTAGCCTTTGTGATAAATCTATGAAACAATATTTCTTTTCCGTCTTTCGCCATTCTTGACCACATTAATTCAAATGCAGTTCTTCCTATATTCCTAATGCTGCTCTCGTTGCAGTCACACGTAATTTTTGTTACACATGTGATGTTACCGAACAATAACTCAACCTCAACCTTTTAAACTGAGTTTCCTTCGGTCACTTCCTAACTGACCCAACAAAAGTTTTTTTTCTTATGAAAAGAAAATATGTTTGTTAATTACAGTTCATTCTAATTGTGTTGATCGATGAGGTCTATTGCTTGATGGTAAATTTAAACTTCATTTTGTGTTTGTTCTTTTCTTGAAATAGTTGGTAAAGAGTTATATTCCTCCTGCATGTAATGTGGGTTTTCAAGGTTAAGCTCCTTGATATATTTTACTGACGTCTTCACTGCGTAATAAAGGCCCGTCGCAGAGTGTTTATTCGGTTTTCTTTGAGAAAGATCGATTTCTTTATGCATGTTAGGTTGTCTTCAACTCTCTTTCATCGGTCTTTTGACAAACTATCGAACCATTTTGACCAGAATCCATTGTGATCGATCTTTTAGAAAAGTAATCCTATTGTAATAGTTCAATAAAATGGCGCTGGTTCTAAAGGGGGTCAATTAATTCTTTCCTAATAATACCATGTCTACATGGAACCGAATGTTCCTTATTTTCTGTTCAGTGTCAATTGAGGCAGCCCCCGTCCGAACAAAGATAAACAGTCTTTATTAGACCTTCAATATATTGTTGTTAATTTTGATCAGGATAATAATGGATTAATGAAAACAAATAATTCAATCCTATGGGGGGGGGGGGGGGGGTATGGAGGAGGTGGCTTCATTTACATGATTTAATATAATAGGGAGAAAGGGGTCCCTTATTCATGTATTAGGGGGTATGTTCTCATACGACGATATGGGGTAAAGATAATGTGCACAAATAGAGCTCCATATAAAGATAAAAGCATATTATGGGGCATAAGACGTAATGTACTTTTTTGGTAGTTTGTTCTTGTGTGCGAAGGGCAAGGGTAATTGTTTTTTTTTTATGTTTGTAGGTGTGTGTGTGTATGGGGGTATATTTCGTTTCATCCTCTCTTATTATTAAGGTCTAATGATAATACATCAGTTTAGTCGGCTATGCTACTTTGTGATAATTCACAACATAAAACATGGCAGGTTGGATTAATTTTTTTAATCAAATTTTAAATCTTGTTTGAAATGTTTCCTTCATATTTTTTGTGTCTCTAGAAGTTGATTCTCTATGGACATGATACAATGATTATTGATTGCATTATATCGGTGGCGATTGCCTTGGCGTGAGTGGGCATTACGTTACTTGTCAAAATGAATAGAAATTGACTCAGGTAAATCCTAGATCCACTATATTGGTATAAACTTGATTCCATGACCTGATCCCGCAACAGAAGTATTTCCATTTCATAGAGCCTAATACAGTAATAAGATTTCATGAGCATAATAATAAACAAAAATAGTAAAAAGGCAGACTTTTCAACATTCCTTTACCGCCATGACAAACTTTAGAATTACATTTATTCATTGTTCCGATCGTATTCATCGCGGAAACTAGGTTTTGATGCACTCAGTATCGGACGTTTATGAAGATCAAGGTCGTCACCTTGGTAACTAGATTTGACCTTTCAGCACCTCTTCAGCTTTACCTTACCCGTGAGTCCAATTTAGAAAAAAATAATAATTCTCTTTCTTTACAAAGACATAAATCATAATAATGAGTTTTTTTAATTGAGAATAAATCTTTCCTTTTATAATTCGTTTGTTTTTCCATCACGTCTAGGCCTATACTTCCGTATTGTGTCCATCTTTATTTTTAACGAAAACGTTTTGTTTCCCGTGAAAGAATCTCAAAGAGAATCATTTTCATTCGCTTGTCAAATTTGATATTGTATAGTCATCTGTCTCAGACACGAATTTACCACTCCAATACCCCTTATATTAGACCTCTCCCCCTTCCCCCCCCCCCCCAAAAAAAGGGTTTGCTACTTTGCTCTGTATAAGGCAATTTAAGGTTCAGTATGCGATATTATTTGGAAATGAACACGATTAAGGTTCTTCATTAAAGCTGTTATAAAGGAAGTCAATTTGTCAGGTATATTTTAGGATTCTCTTTTTTTTCCAGATCTCAACTTCCACCAGTATGCTAGTTAGAAGAACGGGATATATTGTGGG
This sequence comes from Lytechinus variegatus, assembly GCF_018143015.1. Taxonomy (NCBI): domain Eukaryota; kingdom Metazoa; phylum Echinodermata; class Echinoidea; order Temnopleuroida; family Toxopneustidae; genus Lytechinus; species Lytechinus variegatus. The sequence goes on from NC_054750.1 coordinate 182,919, forward strand.
TTACATGGTTTTCTATCTTTCTTCTGTACCTTATTATTTTTCACCTTCCTGTCGATTTATTTCTCATGCAAAGTGTGAGCTCATTTTCAAGTTTATGCATAGAGCTATTAACATAGAGCTATCTCTGTTAGCTCCATGGTTTATGCATGGTCATCGTTTTGCATTATTTTGGCATGATTTTTTACTTAATAACTTTTGAGAGCAGCTTTATCATAAAATATCGTTTTAAAGTTTCAACTTGATCTTTAAGTTGCGGGATATGGAATGAATTAATGTAAAGAACTAGGACCACAGTTTCTAGGTGAAGGGGGACGAGTTATCATTCTTCCTATAGAAACGTTCAAAATTTTTGAGATGCTGCAATCCAGAAAATATTTGTAGAAATCACTTTAAAAAGGTAATTTTGATAATGTGGAAGGCTGGTAGTTTCATTATTTAGGGCATATTATAACTCATAGCATATATTCTATTGACATTACGATTTCTCATTTAATATTATTCACCAACATGATTCTGAATTCCCGTTACGACAGGTTCCATTAATGTTACAAAAAAAGTCGTTATGGGGTTCGTTGACCAACAATCTAGTTGATCAATTTGGATGAGTTCTGTTTTAGAAAAAGCTTAAAAACCTATCTTTCTGAAAGGGATTTCCTATACCACCTTACCAATTAAGGGTAAACGTGCACGGAATCTAACTTCTCGGGAACAGTTTCACCAAACCCCCAATGTAACGGGTTTATCGACTTCTCGTCTAATCTCTATACGCCCTTCAATCAGGGTTAATTACATTGTTTCTTTCGTCGATTTTGTGAAACGGACCAACGGTGTCTGAATGATTAACTCAACAATCAGCGCTCATGGTGCATGTTAAGCATGAATGCTTCGCTAGCATATAATGTTAATCATTATTTGTCGTGTCTGAATATTTCATGAAATTAATATTTGACATGTCGTTAATGATAGATGTTTTTTATACTGAATTTGATTTGATATGCCATTGTAGTGTGCTTGCTTGACTTATTTTCACATGGCCACTTAAAACTTGATTCTTATAAAATGAACAATAGCTGTGTGAATGTAACCACTTTGAACGTCGAGTCGCCAATAATTATTGAGAAAGTTTCTGACTGCGGATAATGATCATAAGAACATGAAGAACGCCGCCTTTAACATGTTAAACGTTGTTCGTGGAGTGCTCGGATACCTTGTATTCGACTTTCTATTACAAATTCAAGTTTCGTGATAGATTTGGCATACAGAACTTTCAGATTATATTCAATTTCAATTCAATTCCTTATTCCATTTCCATTCAAAACATAATACAAAGTAATATAAAGTAATACAAATCAAGTACAATTTTGCAGACGAGCAGTGGCGTAACAGGCGGGGGGGGGGCAAGTTCCCCTGGCAGATTTCACCGGGAAAATAAAAGAAAAACAGTAAAAAATAAAAAATAAAAAGGAGGGAGAAAGAAAGGGAAAGGAGAAGGAAACGGGAAAAGGAAAGGGAAAAGTGAAAAGAAAACGAAGAAAAAACGTTTTTTAAATGGAAAATGAAGGAAAGCGGGAAAATGTACAAAAGAAGAACATTTCAGAAAGAACAAATTCTGGAACAGGCCTATGTACTGAAATAGCACGGTGGGAAATAAATTAAAAGATGACAAAATGGTAAACAATAGCGGGAAACGAAGGTAGAATGTAATCAGTAAAAAGCTAAATTGGGGGGAAAAAAGAAAAGGGACAAGAAAAATATACTAAGACGACCGGGCTGCCGATAATTTAAATTAAGAAAAGCGGAAAGATGGACTGCATACAACATTGTATTATAAGCTTGCTAAATTTTATGTAAATAAGCTACCGGGGCTTTGCCCCTGACCCCACGCATTAGGGACTCTTCACCTTGAAATTGCTCTATAAGCCTCCCCCCCCGTTCAATCACGTTCAATCACTGGCATACAGGCGGGGGGTCGTGGTTCCACACCCAAGAGGAAATAAAAGAAATTATAGGAGACAGCGTATAATCATGATAATGATGGCTGGATGGAAACAATGAAATGTGTTATTTGCTAAATATAATGGACAAATCTATAATATAATTATAATTTAATTTCAATAGGCAATTTTTTTCCAGCTCGCTTTGCACGCTGGCCACTTTTTACAAATTTTCCCACATTGCTTTGTTTTGCCCCCTAACATATTTGGTTCATTACGCAACTGGGTTTAACAAATGTGTAGTGTAAAGCCCATATTCTGTATATGAACGCGATTTGATTGAAAAAGCGGCAATCTGCGAGATTTAAATGGCTACGCCCTGGACCCTAACCGCACAGCACCGCATATGGGAGGGTTAGGCCATGGCCCAAAAAAGTTCTACAAATAAGAACAAAAAAAAAGGAGGAAAGAAATTTAAAGCAAATGAAAAGTGTAGGATATGATTTTATTTACGGAATATAATGTTCAAAATAGCTCAAAGTTATATTCTCATGAAAAGGTGATTTTTTTCTCTCTCTCGCTTCGCTCTCACGGGACTCATATAAAGCAGCTTTTTAGCATATGTGCTGTACTGCGCCCCTCGGTTTTTTTTTATATACTCTTTACGCTACTGCCACACAGAATCCTGTTCACAATGACGTACAGACCACAAAAGGAATCTAAAGGAAAAAGAGTGAAATATATATCATTCTCTGGATATAATGTCAAAATCCATCACAAAATTGGATTTTTGTATTAAAAAGGTCACAATTTTTGCTCGCTCGCAACTTTTTTTAAAAGATAAATTCTACCCGGTACGCAATATCTGGCCTTCTCAAAATAGTCGCCTCGTTCATACCATGATATGACAGGGAAATCGTTGGCTCTTGCCCCCCCCCCCCCCCCGGCCACCGCGACCCCTGTTACGCCGCTGCAGACGGGCATTCTTACTTCGTAAAACAAAAACAAAAAACATTATGATATTGAGCATAAATGGAACTAAGGGGGGGGGGTCACAGTCACTTATGGGGCGGGAGGAAGATGATAACACAGGTTACCCCTGAAAAAAAATCAATAGATGCACACTGTTCATGGGCATGGTACATTCATACATTTACTTATCTAGTTAAGATTCTACGTTAAGCTGCATGGCTATTAGAGCGTCACTTTGATACAGATATTCAGGAAAATTGTTTCCCGCGGCGTGAATTAGTAAACAACTGAGCTTTAATGATTAGGAGTATTAAAACCCCATTTGGTGATTATTATTTAATGTATATAGTACTATTGAACATGATAGTCGCGGCAGAGGATATACGTGGCATATATAGGCGGGGAAGCAGTGAGAGGAGGAAAAACAAAGGAGTGATGGGGGGGGGCTGAGGCTGCATGGTCGAACAGATTATAAGATCACTTAAATCATTCCAATGAAAATAACCACGCACCATTTTCCCCCAAAGATATGCAAGTTATAACATGTGCTTTCGTTTTGATGTTTCTTCTTATAAATATTGCGTGCAAAGTGTACATGTTGGAGTAATGGCTGGTGTTTGTATTGGAAACGTAGAGAGTACCCCCCCCCCCATGATTGAAATTTCTTGCAAGTTCACTATTGATTGGACTCCCAATAATATTCTTAACTTGAACGAGTATTTACCTTGATAATAACTATTAGAGGAACTGATTGGAATCAAAAGAGCTCCACAAAGGTTATTAGTGACCACTTATTCAAGTTCATGATTTGAGTGTTGAATTCAATTAGGATAGACTGCATAATTAGGGTTAAACTTGATGAGGAATAACACAAATTATTTAATATACACGTGTACATGTATCGGAGAAATGGAGACGGGGTATAGTGAAATATTCAAAAGTCAAAGCAATGCTTGAATTATATATATATAAGAATAATAAATAAGCACAAGATATTTTGGAGACATTGAATGAGAGAGGACATTCCTGGAAGTAGATCGAGTCTTTACTAACCCGTCGGTCCATATTCTTAAAGGCCAGGAACAAAACAATCCGAACTAAAAATGATTTTAATAAAAAGAGAAAAATCCAATAAGCATAAGAATAAAACTTTCATCAAATAACAAAGTTATAACATTTTGAAATTTCATTTACTATTATAAGACATTTATATGCACATCCTGGTAAGTATGCAAATGAAGGGAATGATTACGTCATCCACTCACTCCTTCTTTCGTATATTATTAAGTGAAATAAAAAAAAGTTTTATTCCTCCCTGAACATTTGGAATTACTTTTGTTTTAACATTATATGGTTCAGACAGGTCATTCCTTATTGACATATTTGTAAAAAATTATATGCATGTAACTGTTTTAAAAAAAAATATACAAACATTTACATTGTCATAACTTATTTCACAACTGATTTTGATAGATTTTTCACAGTTAGGCTTTTTTTTCTCTCTCTCTATGGATTCAAATCAACATTTATCGGATGTTAATCTGGTTTAAATTCAACTTTGTGCTCGAATTGTAGGAGAGCATAAATATCAAAATTTCATGGTATATTTCCTGTGTTCACTTGCCTCTTTCATCATGCTTTTTACGGTGAAGAAAACAAGTTCTTTGTGTGTCAATTAATGAGCTAATAAATTATTGGATTTGTATAATGCTAGATGATTGTATCTTCATAGATTACATAAATTTACACTCGTTGCACTGCATGCAATCAACCAATATAAGGTGATATATTTATATATATATATATATACATATATAACATATCAATTATCATTATCATAATGGTATCGTTATTATTAATGCTATTATTATCATCATAATTATTTTTATAGTTATACCACAATTTTCAGTCATATTTTTTAATCAAACCTGAATTAAGAAAAGGGAATTTGTCTTGAAAGAAAACTAGAGATGAAATTGTGAATTCGTGATGATCATTCTTCTTTCACTTTTTTTTATCCCCAACAAGAGTCGAGTATTCTGAGTCCAGAGCAAGCCACCAAAATTAGTCTACGATCAGCCAGACCTGACGATTGTGGTGGAATTATGAAGTTACTTCGTGACTTCGCCGCATGGGAGGATAGTCTGGATAACCTTGAAATCACAGAAGAAGGTAATTTCTTATGTTTTGATTAAAATGGAATTCAAGATCTGGCAATTGCTACATTATGCAAACATATAACAGTATAAGTAAGAATTCACCTGATAAATAACGATGTGAAAATCTGAGCTGGTTGGGCCACTATAATTACGCATGGTCGCCGCTGAGCAACAAAGCAACAAATCTTTAGAAAAAGTTATTATGAATGAAATGTCCACCCAACAAATAATGTATAATGACGACCAATCCAATGACTAATCAAAATTAACCTATCAGTTGCCACAGAGAGATATTCAAAATAATTATATAGTTATACAAAATTTGCATTTTGGATAAAAGACATCAGTGAATTTGGAAGCAGTCCGTCTATAATCTGTGAAGTTTGAATTCATTGCAAGATTTCGATAGACTATCATGAAACGGAACCCTGTCTTTCCTTGTTATTATTATCATGGATTGGACTGTAATTTCAAGGTAACTTGTAAAATGTTAGTATAGTTTTCCTGATAATCTATAAAAATATATAAAATCTAAGATTTAGTAGTTTTAGGGGCCTTCAAGTTGTAATAAGATAATTAGATCACAACGAAAGAGAGAGGTTCGCTAAAGCTATAATGGGAATATTCAAATGTTAACAGAGAATAATAATGATATGCCAAACTTAATCAAAATTTAAGAATGATAGTCCATAATATTCGCACATTGTAATTAAATACTTACAAATTTCTAAGGAATTTGACAAGAATAGATAACCGTATGACTTAGGCATAGCCAACAATTATTAATAAAAACAGAATCCCTATTATAATGTTTTATGCAATACAGGCGGTTTTTTCTATTTAATTCCAATATCTTTAGACCTTCTTCGTGATGGTTTCGGTGATTTGCCATTTTACCGATGTGTGGTGGCCGAAGCACAGGGAAGGGATGACGTGACGTCACTTGTAGCTTATGGAATGTACAACTTTATCTACTGTGCTTGGAAAGGGAGGATGGTTACATTTGAGGATATCTATGTTCACCAAGCTTATCGAGGTAATGTTCGAAACAAATTTTGAAATGTTGTAGATTGAAATAAACGAAATGAAACGAAAGACATGAATACAGACTGAGGTAGCTTTCACAAAACTGTCTGAAGTCCAATATTCTCTCATCCATACGAGAGCGCTCTTGCATCGATATGCGGCGTATATACGACGTATTATATACGAAGAATTGACGCACTAGATATACGACGCGTCTGGATGATATTGATAAAGGTGGTGTCACACCTTGGCGTTTTAGACAGCGTATGCCCGACGTATCAAAATTTCTCTAAAACGTCGGCATACGCTGAACTTTGATTTTTTTCAACTCTGGGCGTATACTTAGCGTATTCATAACGAGTTGGACGTATACATAACGTATTAGTAACTTATATCGAACGATTCGTTAACTTATAAGTAACGTATTCCAAAGAATGCTTAGCGTATTGCTGGCGTACACAACTTATGCCCTACGATAGCCTAACTTACGCATAGCGCGCGGCAGCGTATCGCTGACTAACGCGTGTCGTAGCCTATAAAAAGGCTGCCGCTCGACTATTCAAATCATAACCGCACGATACATCACCGTATCAACACCACCGCCATGCCGAAGAAAACTCCTTTGAACCCCACCTTTATATACCAATTCCTATAAACGTTGTCAATACGCCATTATACGGTAGCTGTAAGTTATAAACACGTTCAGTAAGTTTGTGGTCGTCCGGAGCACGTCTTCATACGTCAATATACGTTGGAGTTAAGTTACACATACGTTCAAAGCACGTTACTCATAGGTTAGAAGTAAGTTTTAGGGTACGCTGGACATTATCTCGACGTACATCGACTTATGAGTAACTTACGAGTAACGTGTGTCAACGTGTATCAACGATCGCGTAACTTGCCTACAACATATGGCCCGCGTATGCGGGACGTATGAGCCATACGCTGGCATACGTCGAAAAATGTTGTGCTTGCACAAAATTCTTCGACGACCTCGCCGTATGACGACGTATACCAGCGTGTTTTAGCGTACTCTTAACGTATGCAAAACTTACCCGTAACGTATTCGACGTACGCCAGCGTATTCGCCAAATTCCTCATACGTCGGGCATACGCTGTCTAAAGCGCCAAGGTGTGACAGCGCCATAAGCTGTTTAAATAAGGGCATGGTCGTAGGCAGCGGGAAGCGCTACCTCCTCCCAAAATATTTAAAACCAACATTTTTTGCTGATAATTTTTGCAAAATTCAAAGTGAGCACAGGCTTTAATTTTATTTTAGAAATTGCTAAACGCCCCCAAGAAAACTCGGGCGCTTCAGTTTCTTGCTTTTGAGATTCTTCAAAAATTGTTAGCGTACAGTTGCCCCCCCCCCTGTAAAAAAAATATGCCTACGCCCATGAATACAAGTCAAGTAGACAAAGTACGGTTATGGTTCTATAGACTAAAGTGTGTCTGAACGGTCATTGGTCGTAATGCACATAAAGGATAAGTCCTTCCAAACAAAAAGTTGACTTGAAAAAGAAAAAAATACTACAAGCATAACACTGAAAAAAAATCATCAAAATCGGATGTAAAATATGAAATTTATGAAATTTCCAAATTTTGCTTAATTTTACAAAAATATTATATGCACAAAGTGACCTGAACGATATGCAAAAGAGGGGAACGATGACATTACCCACTCACTATTTCTATATTCTTCCCATTGTCCTGTGAAACAAAATTTAATTTCTCCCTGAACATGTGGTATTACCATCGTTTTAACGTTATATGGTTCAGTTGGTCCTTAATGTCAAATCTGTTTAAATTAATGTGAAAAGATATTTAAAAGGACATAGTGAGTGAGGGACATCATTGACTCTTTCATTTTTATACATGTATTACCGAGTTTTGCAAATAACTGTTATGTGAAAAATAATCAATACTTTAAAATGTCATAACTTTCCCAATTCACGTCCGATTTTGATGGCATTGTCAGCATTATTCTTGTCTGATTTTCTCTATTGATTCAAATCAACATTTCCCTTGACATTTAAGAAAGTTTTTCTACAAATGACATACCATGTGCAAATAGCATTTAATCTGTTTTAACGATGTGACATTACGTCTTATGAGGAATATATTCAACAACTTTCCGTGGATAAGCTGTGGAGAAGTTCGTGGAAAAGGCCCTGTGACATGTATGACCATATAACGAGTCTGACTTTTCTGTCAATTTGTGACGTCTTCACCAATCAAAAATAGTTGTTTGTTGTTTTTTTAAGGCAAGAACATATATGCAAAATGAGAACAGGCCTCATTTTATCTATATTTTATGCAGCAAATTATTAGTAAACCGGACGATCAAAATTGAATTCTTTGAAACAAAGTATTGACGCAGAATGATTTGCAATTTACAACATACTTCTATTCTTTATAAATAAAATCTTGCGCAATATATTGACAATGATACAGGTGCAATTGCGAAAATAAAACAAAATAATCGAGACCATATTTTCCCTATCGTTTGTGAATAACGATTTTCTAAATAGATTATACTTTTAACCATTTTTAGATTTTGTTCTTGCTTTTTAGTACCAGATTAGTACCGTTTTTTTTATTCATTGTTCATCATCGTCAGGTCATAATCAAATCCTAAATCAACTCTCCATTAAAGCAATATTTACACCTTCTTCAATGTTATTCTGTGCTATCCTCCCTGTGAACCTATTTGAATTTTCAAATAACTTCATACTTTTGTAATGAGATCTTAAGAGATAGTTTTCCACTTCTTGATGAAAAAAGTCCTATGAACTATAACTAGAAGTGTCACTTTATCAGAACAATTATATTGGATAGTGTTTGAGGAATAGCCATGTAGACGCAAAACTTTTTTGAAAGAAAAAAAAATTGTGGATTCAGAACCTTTTTTAAGGTGGACAGTTGTTAGCTAAACGTGTTAGGACAAAGAGAACCGTATTATAGACTAATAACTCTCCTAATAATGATGTGCATGTCAAGGTGATTAGATGAATAAAAAATAAGGAATGTTACAGTCTTTGTTATTTAAGTTTTTGTAATGAACTACAGAAAAGAAATGAAGTCCTTTGTAAATGTGCCTATGGCTTCTTGTTGATATTTGTTTTTCATTGCTTTATCATGACTATTGCTTTATTATTTTGTAAAACTTAAGATATCACCTTGATATTATGTTGCATATATTATCTTGAATGCAGAAATAAATAAAATCAAATGAAATAAAAAAATGCTATTGTTTATTATATAAATAAAACTTTATAGTTGACGAGATATCAACAGCAAACTGATAAAGACAGTCTAACGAAATAATCACTGGTGATCGGAAATATTCTCTTCACCATTTATTCTTCTCTTTCAAATAATAATTTCCTTTGAATTTAAAATATTGAAAGCGGAGCGACTGGTCATCGTTGCTTTTTTCATGAAGCGTACAAACCCTGTTCACTCAGTAAATCTGACCATTCATCTGAATAGAATCAATTAATAGCTTACTCGGGGACAATGGGGGAGAGAGAGAAGAAAAAAAATCATTAATCTATTAACGGTGACGCGAAAAGTTATTAGGTATATATAGGAATAATTGGATATACTACGCGAGAAAGAAGGTTAATTTGGATGTTTGTTTTATGATCAATGTTAATTTCTGAAATTACTGGCGAATGAGGGAGGGGTGGGCATTTTGGGTATCGGACCCCCCCCCCCCCCCCACACACACAAAAGAGATTTCGCTACCGAGAAAACAAATTGAAAAAGAAGGGGAAAGGAAGAAATGTTGTTCTGTATTTGGTATTAAATAAAAACTGTCAAAAATTAAATTTTTATTTGAAAAAGGTAAAACAATTTTATCTCTCACTTCACTCGCTCATCAATTTTCCCAAAAAAATCCCAATACGCTATTTCTCGCCCACTAATTTTTTTTTGCTCATTACGTTATTGTCTAAACCAATCGCGGTCATCACACGTTGTAGAGATATCTTGGCGTAGACCTGTTATGTCTTTGTCGTTGAATAGACTTGGTGGATACTTGCCCTTGGTATAGATCAGATTTTTTATGTTAAATTTCGTCATCAAGTAGGTGTTTTCTTGAATATACTTATAAAAGAAGAATATGGAAATGTCTTTCATGGACTTCCGGTTCGGATACATGATCTATCATTCAAATTCAGTCTGGGAAAACACCCTTTATCAAAACAAATGGTAAGATGAGCAAATATGCCCTCCGTTTATGCATCATTACGGCATTTAGTGACATTAAGCTAATGACTGGTCGTGCGTCAAACCCTGAGGACACTTCCATGAAATCATGATGAAGTTCCGAAGAACATTGATTACCCGTAGATCCTTGTATCTCTTGTTCCATCCCCACACCCTTTATGCCCCTCCCACTCCCTTCATTCTTTCTCACATATTATATTGTAAACATATATGCTACAGTGTAGATAGGCGTACAATGTTTAACTTTCAGTTGTAAAAAGAAGGTTTTTTGAAAGATACCGTATCAGCTGTTGCTTGAAAAGGGCATAGAGTCGTAATAGTGGTGATTTTATCAATCTATCTATCTATCAGTCTATCTATCTATCTTTCTATTAATCAATCAATCTATCTATCTATCAATCAATCTATCTATCAATCTATCTATCTATCTATTAATCTATCTATCTATCTATTAATCAATCAATCTATCTATCTGTCTATCTATCTATTAATCAATCTATCTATCTATCTATTTATATATCTATCTATCCATCTATCTGCCTGTCTGTCTGCCTGCCTGCCTGTCTTTCTGTCTGTATGTCTGTCTGTCTGTCTATCTGACTGTGTGCATATCAATCATGTTCACTCTATCCAACTATATGTATGTATGCGATTTTGTTTGTATTATGCTTTTTAATGTTTGTGTCATCTGTATATTCACTTTCATATGGAAAGATCATTATGTGATATGGATCAAATTTGGTGTATACAGTATCCATGCCGGAACTAGGGTGATCAATGGAATTACTCCTAAATTGACAAAAAGATTTGTAGGGTATAGTAAATTATTCCCAAGTCACAGATTCCTGCTCATGCAAACGATTAGATTGATATGGACTCGTTTTGTTTTAAGAAAAAAGAACATCCATTAGGTAATTGAGTTCTCTCGTATGATTGGGAGACACAACGCCAAACGACAAACCAGTGCATCAGCATCGATGGCCATTAACATCATCTGATGATATGGAAGGATTACTGCTTTCGTGTAATCACTATTTTACTAACGTATAGAACCTAGCTAGCCGTATGTAATGATTTAAGGTTTTACTGGCGGTACAAGGTTTAGAATGATATATGGGAGAGGTGGGGGTAGGAGGGGTGCAGTGATGAGCTGTTGGTTATTTCGTGTATTCTAATGATTAACATGGTAGGGCAACGGGTGGCTATTTCCAAATATTGGTTGTGTTTGTCTCTAAGAAAATCAACATATTTTCTGAATGAAAATGAGACAAAAGCGAGTTGGAAGGTATAAAGGTAGTCTCCATTACCATTAAAATGACGAAAAGGGGGAGAATAAGTGAAGAAGAAAATGAAGAAGAAAAAATATAGTAGAAGAAGAAATAGTTTAAAAGAAGTGTTACAAAATGAGGGGCCAAACTTGGTGAATGGTGGAAAAATTGCTAAAAGGTCGATCGAGAACGAAATAAACGATAAAAAGTCATGGTTCTCTTGAGACGAAAAGCTAATTTTATGACATATCTTGACAATATGATGAGAACAGGATACAATGTATCGCTCTTGGGTGATGAGCTTTGGGATTTTAAAAAATATAGTAGGAGGGGGGGGGGGACATGTGGCCCCAAACCATCAATCTTTACAGTAGACTGAAAAAGAAATAATCGCTTGCATGCGCAGTATATCTTTGAGTGAACGATCTGATTATGTATTCTATACATCCCTTTATAAGATCATTACTCAATCAAGTAGTTTGCCATCAATCCCTTTCACTGATGCATCTTCCTTCCTAATGATGTATTTCGCAATTACCTCCTAACCTGTTAAGTGGTGAGGGGGCCCTTTACGTATACGAAAAATCCAACCGAATAGGCTTACCTAAGTGGTATCATCAAACACGGAGTGCAGTATTAACAATGATTAATTAACTACAGATAAAGCCCTTTGATTAGTACGCATCGTTGCTGACATAGCATCTAAACCATCGGATCAAATATTTTGATATTGTAATTGAACTTAGTGGTTAATATCGATTAGCTTTCACTTGTACTATCTGATGCACTTAATAGTATAATGGATCGGGATCTTGTTTAAACTAAATATTCTAAACGTGAAGGCCTGTAGCTGTTGAAATACATGGTTTCATGGATAAATATTGTCGCTAATATTAAATACTAATATCCCTAATAACAAGACCTTTATAAAATGTGCCATTTTACAAATCAATGAATTTTCAGGCAACATAGACTAAAGAGGATGTTTGTATCATCGTGATTAAGGCGAACTTCCACAAATTTGACAGATTTTTGTTGGTCATATATCATTCAGCTTCCGCTAATACCACCGTCACACCTCACAACCGACACCTTACCGGATATCCATATTCGTAATGCTATATCCATCGACCGGTCTGGTGTTCTGCTTCTTGGATGTGACTGGGATCTTGAGCAGTGTTTAAGATTTTCCACAGGTATATTAAGATCGAGGATAATACAACCGATGTAATAGCCGATGCATCAATATATTAATGGTCTTAACCTGTTGCACGAACCAACTGCCATCTCTTATAAGGGAGATTGAAGGAGACGAGTTTTCTCCTGTGGTCTGAATGTAAATGATGCTGAAATTGATTTAATCAAACTAATATAAGATTAAGAGGGCGATAATAGGAGAGAGAAGAAAGAGGGAGAGGGAGAGAGAGGGGGAGACATTTATCTGACTATAAGTAATCTTGCACAGAATACTTGACATTGATCAGGTCGAACTTCTCATACGAATTTTTTTCCCCTTTCTTTTCGCGCCCTTCCTCTCTTTCTTTCTTTCCTTTTCTCGTTGCCCCCTCCCTCTCACTTCTTTTCATTTTCACACCAGTGGCATTAGTGATATACATTCTTCTCAACACTCATCAAATAGAAATTCACATCACCATCCCGATGAAAGTCGTTCACTAATAATACATAAGATATTCGACTTCATTATATTAACAAAGCATCCATTAACATATTGCTTCACCAATTATATTTGTCTATATACCCACTGGATCTAGTTACTTTATATCATCAGATAGAAAAATGCATTCATCAAGAGAAAGAAGAGATTAATTATTCCAGTGATATGAGGACATTATTTTCCTATCTTTATCAGACGTAGTCATGGTTATTTTAATGGTAAAGAAATAAACTTTGTTGACATTTGAATTCAGTTTTTGGTTTATGCCTGGATTAAAATCTTTCTTTTCTATACAAATAAATCTTAAATTAACAATTGTTTCAAAATTTACAAAGCAGTTGAATTGGCTTAAATTAGTGAATAGATTACAAATAAATCAAGATCATATTCATGAATGCAAAAGACCCTAATGTTTGATATTGACTCATAAATTTGATAGAAATTAACTGGATTTCCAGGGTCCACGAGTTTGAGGGCCCTTTTAAGCATTAAAATGGCCCCTTTTACCAAAAAAATATAGTCAATTTCAAACGTGTTTAGTGCCCGTTTCATCTCAGAAGAACCTATAGTGTTCTGGCAAGCGCACTTCTGCTTTCTCTGATTTGCCCATTTTCGGATTAAATGAGTTGCCCTCCTGAAAACCGAAACTTTTCACGCCCGATCATCGCCCGCTCTCCTATTTATCATGTGTATACATAGTTTAATTGAATTATACCTTTCCAAATGTTTACTGTCCCCTTAAGCTCCCCTTTTCATGACTCATGAGATTCCTCTTTTGTACTGTGCTAATTTTCATCTCTGATCAAGTGCACCGTTTGAAAAGTGAATATGCTTTTTTTTTATTCCTGATAAATGCCCCCTTCCTTTTTTTTAGTTACTTAACTTTGTACAGTCTATTGATCTTATAATCTGGGTTAATTTCAACAAGAGCAGAACAGGGGGCACGTAGTACTTTGAACCATAAAAACTTGTTATTTTTCAAAAATAAATGTGCCCTTTCTAACTAACTAAATTGCCAATTCGTCTATACTGCCAACTCGTTCACTAGCCCCATGGCCTACTTTTATTTAGTCTATAATGCCATTTCATCCATGAACATTTCGTCTAAGAACCATCTGGTCCAATCATCACTTCGTCTAATCACCATTTCGTTTATGACCATTTCGTTTCATTACCAGTTGGTCTAATATCCATTTCATTTTCATTCATTTTGCACAATTTAACACTTAGTCAAATTATACCAAATGGTATATGGACTAAATGGCCATTCGATCAACTGGTTATTAGCCAGAATGGCATTAGACTAAATGAAAGTAAACCATGTGGTGAGTGGACGAACTGATGGTAGACCAAATGATAGTAGACGAATTGACATTAGTCCAATAGGAAATAAACTCTTCCTTTTATGAATCTTACATCAGGCACATTGTGAAATATTGCCTTCATTATTTTTCACCCCTTGATAGGTACAGCGAAGATATAATTTGGCTAATGCTACTCAACGAATCATGATTCATGAATATTTTATGCATTGTTGTATTTTTACATTTAGTGCCCTTAAAAAAAGAGACTAATTCGAAGCTCAGTCGATTTGAATCAATCATAATAAATCCAATATCTTTTTTTTTTTACAGATTTTGTAGAAATTCATTTACATCTGTCATTCACCTGTCTGCTTTTATATTTAACCAACTTCACGTCAGATTGGTTATTTTCCTTTCATGACTTACACTAGAAATGTTAAAAAATAAAAATAATGATTGATTTTTTTTCTTTAGGTTTCGGACTCGGTGCAATAGTACTACATCAAGTTAGTAAGGTATGTAGATGCAAAATACATTGTCCCGTTTAATTCTAAAGTCCATTTATGTCATGGTCTAACTAAAATTATTGGAGGTCAAAAAGTTAAAAATCTTGTTTACATGGTATGTTTCCTATATTTACTTTGTTTATCTCTTAAGCTTTTATGATGGAGAAAACTATTTGTTATTATTCCCAGACAGATCCGAATAGTTTGAGTGTCAAACATATTAAATGATATTGATCCAAGAACTGCGAGAGATTTGACTCACAATTTGCTTCACATAGATAGATCACAGCTTGAGACCAGGGTTTAAATTACACCCGAGTTCAGACTTCGATCTATCGAGATCAATAACGTTTTTATTAAAGGGGTGCAGATATACAAGAGACTGAAAACTTCAAATTTTACTATCGCGAAAGCACGAGAGAGAACAGTGAGTGATCCTTTTAAAAAAAATGGTTCAAGTTCTTTATTATGATAGACACAAACCTTATATCAAAATAAAGAGTCACTCAATAATAGAATGACTTTTTAGAAATAAAACATGATATATCAAATCGAGTAATTGAGGATATAACATTCCACATATTTTCAAATTAACTCAGTACAGAAGCGAAATGATAATTGAAGAAAGTCGTTATTAAAAAAAAATGATTATATTATATCTAGGATTAAGACTTTTGTTTTGTACTTGGGTTGTGGAGCACTAAAACCAAAACATAAATTTGCAAGCCAAACCAACAAACAAACCAATGATAAATGAATAAATAAAAAAAAGACCACTAAACTGGGAGGTTGACTAGGGCTAGTACTACTTCAAGAGATAATACACTATAACACTGGTAGAGAAAGTTTATTTGTTTAGAAGACACTGTAATTGATTATTCTGGTGCATATTTACAGCTGATAAAATCTTCAAAATTATGAAAATAAAGATTTATTCAAATTATTTACTTTAAAAATGTAACTCTTCATCAAATGACCTTTTGAGGCAAACATAATTATGCCTCACTCAAAGTAGACATCGATGTTCATTATTTATTTATCAGCATTTCCAGCGAGCTATAATAATGTCATTTAATATGTTTATCTTTAATACAGCACGCCTACAACCTCGGTTGCCGTCGGGTAACCGGCTACGTAGACGACAACGACCCCAACCTACCCCGCTGGTACCAGGGATATGGCTTCGTTGATTTCTCTCGTCAGTTCGACTACCATATCTACTCCCTCTCTGACGACCCCCTGGAAAAGTTTGTTCACAACCATGACCCATTTACGAAACCAAACAATCTAGGGCTGGATATCGATTCCTTGTTATGAGAGTAAATATTTAGAGGCGGATCCAGGTGGGGGCACATCCTATATCCACCCCTTCCTCCCCCTTGAAATCGCCAAATATACATTTTCTAGTGGAAAATGTAGTGCAAAATGGAGACTTATTTTATCATCTCGAAAGTTTTTTTTGTTGCATAGATCACCATCATTCAGAAGTTAAGACCCTTATATTTTCCTTTCTTTTTCTTGCCCAGTTTTTTTTTTACAAAAATACCCCCCCCCCCTCCCCTGGAAAACCATGGATCCGCCTCTGAAATTATTTAAGAGGAACTAAATTATAAAAGCGTCAATTATCTGGTTTAAGACTTACTATCACACCAATGAAACCAACCCCTGATCTATTACTTTATTTCCATTGACAAACCATCGGTTAGTTTGGAGTCGGTTTCACAGGGGTAACTGTGATAAAGAGCACAGATATAACAATGTTATTAGACAAGAAGATGAAAAATACTTGACGAAAGTACGAGATAAACCTAATGGATCTCGTCATACTTTGTGGGGACGCAGAATAAGAAGAAATTAAGTCATGAAAATTAATCCCATTTCTTGTCAATTCAAGACGACAATCAGGAGAAGAGAAATTAACATATTATTGGTTCCCTATTAAGGAACCAATCAGAATATCTTAATTTCCATTAAGGAACCAAGAATAGACTAATTTCTCTTCTCTTGATTGCCGTCTTGAATTGAAAAGAAATGGGATTAATTTTCATGATCTTTAACATTGATTGACTCGCCGAATGAGCAATGGTTTCGATTATATTTGTTTTATGAAGTCATCCTTCGAAGAACAATGAAGATTTTTTTTGTCTGTCCCATTTCTGACTAAGTTGACTCAATGAAATCCAGTCTTGCCTTCTCGAATTTTGACAAAATCTTAAATCTTCTTGTCTTTCAGTTACCAGTCAAAACCATCATGACACACCCCATGCATAGTATTGTTTATTACATTTGTCTGTTAGCAAGTATCGCAAGCTTTTGTTTGCTCTTTCAGTTTCGCGGGTCGAAGCATAAATTTCTACAGATTTACTTGTGTTCATAATGTGATCGGTGCATTCTCCATGTAAATTTTCTTCAAACATAATTATTTGATTCTATAGATGTGGTAAAAAGTAAACGTGATAAAGTATTATATAAGAGCAGTTTGAAACTTATTTTTTAGGATCAAGATTTGTATATTTGAATTCTTAAATGTATACATTCCAAACTGGATTGATTGAACAGAATCACAAATAGAAATATTGTCATATTTCATATAATGTCCTTCATAATTCAATACTAACTGACAAAATCATGAACTTGAGCGTGCGTGTATTTTATTTTTATTATTATTTTTTTTGGGGGGGTCTTTGGGTTATGAATATAAGTGTCTCGTTCTGCATCTTATTTTTCCTTCATTTCACTCTGATTATAATACATTATGATTTTACTTTGTTTTGATCCAACACCTTTTCCAAACCTAAATCAATTGACTCATCTTCTGCTTGGCCCTCATCTATTCATAATTTCATTCATTCATGGATCTCACGTTTAATTTCAACTCGATAAAATGGTAAAATGGCTGAAGCACTCTATGAATGAGGTGTGCGTTGTGACGAATTCGTAACTTGATCATTTTGAAGAGATCAAGGGCAGGCTTTCGTTATTTGATATACAACAAGTTTTGGTTTTATTTTTTGTACTGGTCTCTGACCTATAACGCGACGATGCCAAGGATGTCTAACCAATTTTGTGTATTTATAACAAAATAAATCAGTATGCATATCCGCCACCTTGATACACTAAACATGGTAATATGATCATATGAGAAATGTATGCTCCTATATACACCCGGATGTTTTCTACTAGAATCTGTATACATGATTTCACCATCGTTCCCTCCATAATAATTATTAATTAATACTCTACATTAAATATTACCATGCATGTAAGTTTAAACCGGACGTAGATGTAAATAAGATTGCTCAGCGGAAGTTATTTGATTTATGAAATGTTGCGGATAATAACCGTGAGATATCTTGTATCCGATTCTTCCCTTTCCGGATAATTCGCAAGAGATCTGAGTGTCTGATTGCAATTTTATTAGTCAGGGTATTTTTACCTGAAACATATCAAATGAGATGCACGTATACGCCGCTTTTGGAGATCATTTGAGCCCCTTTTCTAATTTTCGAATTGTAGGCTTGCACACTACCGTGTGAGTAAAGCTAAACTTGACACCTCGCAAGTCCCTAAATTAAGGAGAAATGTGAACACATAATTATTATTCACGGCCTGAAAGAGTACGTTCTCCCAAATAATTTGATTGTTTTGATACCATAATTATGTGGTAAGTGTTAATTGCCAGGAGGTATACTTTTCAGCGATATAAATT
Source organism: Lytechinus variegatus (assembly GCF_018143015.1). Taxonomy (NCBI): domain Eukaryota; kingdom Metazoa; phylum Echinodermata; class Echinoidea; order Temnopleuroida; family Toxopneustidae; genus Lytechinus; species Lytechinus variegatus. The sequence continues at coordinate 201,705 of NC_054750.1, forward strand.
TTGATTTGTGCCAAATTAGGACACTACTGCGATGAATAAATCCAGATGTTACTAGTGTCATAATCCTACATTGTATTGTAGTCCAATTAGTATTGCATTCATTTCAACACATCTTTTCAGTAATTATAGTGTTTAATACACCCATTTTAGTACCAATTCTCAAGTTAATTTCATTGAAATGGACTAGCAAATATGTTTACTAAGTCATGTAGGATTATGACATTGGCATCTGGATTCATTCATAGTCATAACCTTACTTTAGCGCAAATCCATTTTACATCAATGCAATTACTTATCCAAGCATGAAGACTTACGGTATCAAATGATTTTGGAGAAGATACTTGTTCCAGAGATGTATAACGATTATACGCTTATGACATAGTTTTCCTTAAATTGGGGATTTGTGAGGTGTCAGGGTTTTTTTCTTTTCTCAATGCCATAAACCCTATAAATATTGAATTCATGTTAACAAGTAGGTGGAAATCAAGTTTGTACTACATGGTTTGACATAACATTATTTATTGCATACAACGGCTGATTAAAAAGTTTTATTAACCATACGAATGACTGGAATATACTTGTGGTAAACCAAATATAGATGTCTGATTCTTAGTCGCATTTAGTTAAATATACAGCATTTTAACTCTCAAAACACGTTTTAAGAACAACATAATCAATGTATACACTTCGTCTTAACCAATTCCATTTTGAAATACAATCAGTATTTAACAATACCTCGCGAGAAAACCTTTTGACACCAACTCAAATACTTTTCCAGTCATTTGAAATAAATATTGCCACATTGCAGAATTTATGAAAGGAATATACATAACTTCAAGTTTAAGTGGGTATATAACGAGGTCAAAATAAATCTCATTGATTATAATCTTCACTGATATTTATCTATACCGGATTCGGCATTATTTTATTTTGGCGCTGCCACTTTCGGTCTTGAAATTGTCAAGAAATAAAATGAAAGGAATAACATCAGCATGGCCTTACGCAGCAGGTAGGGGCAGGGAGGAAAATTTCACCCCCGAATTTTCTGAAAACTACAATTCTTTTAATGAAAAAATTTACAAGTACGTACAAACTCCTTTAATTTCATTTTTCGAAATAAAGCGCCCAACTGACCAGCTCGATCGCTTTGCTCCCACGCTTTTGATTTTTTTAAAACTTCATGCGTGCTCCCCCAGTAAAAAATAACGTAGGGTCATGTAGATCAGTGATACACCCTTGACCTTTTAAAGACACATTCTGAGTTATGAAAGACATATGTATTTGGTGAGAAAATATACTGTGATAAGATATAAAATAGATTCGGGATTTAGCAAGGGATGTGGTAACTTTGATTCCACCAACCATTCAGATAATTAGAAGTCAATGATCATTGCTTCACATCCAATCAAGAGGTGGTATTCACTGATTTCATCATTGCAGACAATTATTTCAGTTGATAATGGTTTACGTACATTGTGATTGTATGATGGTAATGTCAGCAAAGTCCTTCATCGACCGAGAACCGCTTATCTCAAACTGTTACCATGGTAACTACCTGAGAATAAAAACTTTCCAGCACTGATAAACCTCATAAAATATTGCCCTGGAGACCGTTTCAATAAAGTCGTCTAGACTGACTAAGTATGTTGGTACCAATATTTCAACAAGTAGATATATAAAGTTTTCTTTTCGTTTTATCATAGCTTTTTGTCTATGTAGTCTTATCACAAGACTACATATAGTAATATATTCAACTGTCGCATTGTTAATAAATGATGTTGAATATAGACAAAAAATTTAACTTTTGTATGTTATTTAAGTCAATAAAGAGTTTACATTATTGAAATATTATTTTTTTTCAATGTATAGCCTATCATTTGATGTTAACAATATCACCTTGGAAGATTGTTTTGGTTGTAAATTGTAGAACAACGTGACTATAACTGTAGGGACATGAGAGGGAGACACGTCCCTGGTATGTCAATAACCAATACTTGCTGCATGTGCTTTGAATGTTATGCACCTTAAAAGTATTTATGCCTTGGTATCTCAGATAAGACAAAAATAAATGCAAACTATGGACAGGAGATGGAGCAAAGCAAGTACTACCGAAATACTAAAATTGACAAATTTCTGAAGGTGTTTTGTCGGTAAATGTTTGTTTTTGTGACAGAAGTGCACAATAAACAAAAAAGTTGTAAAAGTTTAGACAGTTGCTAAATCCATGTATTGAGCAGTCATTAAACAACAAATTTTGAGCAACTTGTGTTCTGAATGTCAGACAAAGCTTGTGCTTCTGTTAGTCTGTAAAGATTAATAAAACATTCCAAGTATTTATCCTTTCGTGTTCTTTGAGTTAATTTACCATGTTTACTGTGTTTCGCTTTTAATTTGTTTCATTAATTCATTTTACATGTGAGGGTGTGAGGATTGTGAGCACTGTCCACATGGCATGCTACACACATGCAGTAAATAAAAAATATTTTCGAATATTGCCTGTCTCAGGCACTCTAGCGTCGTCGACGACTTTTGATTTTTTTTTTTTACTTGATAAGCATATTCTCATTTGTCATGCAATTGATATAGGGATCTTTATGGAATCTGCATATTACGCTATTTAGAGATATCATATATTTTTATTCATTAGAAATATTATTTATGAATTATCAAGTGTTCTAGCATGTGAAGTGAAGCAATTTTGGGTGTTTTTCCCCATTCACTTGTAAAGATGAGATGATCAGTTTGGTAGGGTATCGGAGTAGTCTATATTTAGTGTTTTATGAGGAGTTGCAAGTTTATTTTGTACCTAAATCAATACATTTTTTTTTACAATTAATTGCAAATGTGCTTCTTGAAGCAAGGAGTATAGTCTAATTGGCTAGTTTAATTTAATTGCAACAGCATAACTATCGTGCAACACATCTTAAAAGACTCCTATTAAATATTTCCCTGTCCACTCAATTTCATCATTATCATTATTAAACAGGGTATCAGATTTAGTGAATTACCTTTTTCATGCCATTATGTAAATTTAAGTTGTATTTCTGAGGAGGCTTGGAAGGCAGGGGCGCAACCTGCAATAGGCCTAATTGAAATATGCAGGTTTAATAAAGTAGTACGCACCCCCTAAAATGAACTATGGCACTTTTTTGGTTCGTTTTTTTTTTGTTTATTTTGTCAAAATTTACTGGGACGAACGGTTAAAAAATTTTACTAATGACAATTGTTCGTGTTTCGAGGAGTGACGTAATGCGAAATATTAATAAAAAGTTCCAAGCGAGCGAGCAGAAATTTCAGCAATTTCATTTCAATAATCTAATTTTGTGATAGATTTTGACATGATACTGAAAAATAATCTTTCTCTCTTTCCTTTGATTTCGTTTTTTTTTGGGGGGGGGTTGGAGCAAGAGCCCCAAGCCGCCCAGTTGTACGCCAGTGTTTTCAGGCACGTTCGAACCCCTCTATATTTGCTCTTCACATTCACGTTAATTGAAGACATGCAGATGTGTAGGAGGCGGGCCGGGTGTGTAGTACCAGAGCAGGATTATGCGGAGACCTGTATAGAGTTTGACACTTTAACTCACGGATAGCTAATGTGGTTTTTTGTCAAAATACAAAAAATATCCCAGATTTATTCACATCCAGTTGCTGTCTAGCTAACACAAACATCAGATGAATGTAATTACGAATAAACACACGATATAACGGTATGCAACAAGAAAATACGAAAGTAAATTAAAGCTTAATTAAGTTTGTCACGTTTTAGAGCCCACTGCAATTGGAAGTAGTAACACTGAATAATCATAATTATGAATGATTCAGCATCTTCAGCAAAAGAGTTGTTCCGGTGCCAGGTGCGAAAAAACTACAGGTTTATAATAAAGCACAGGATCATTACTAAATACCTGTATCCCCAACAAACAATATATTCATGGGAAGCGTATCTATACAAATATTTGCTTTGGAGCATGTTTGATCTAAGCATAATCAAAATATGGTCATTTGAAATTGTGGCTTTGAAAATAACGCCTTTAATAAATGAACTTTCTAACCGTCTAATTCCACAACAATTTTCTTACTCCTTCTTTCTTGAATCTATGATGGCTTTAAGAAAAATTCAGAGTATCTTTAGAAATAATGGAATTAGCAAGAAATTAGCGGGAATTCAGGAAAGAATTTGATACAGAACTCCACCTGTGGTGGGCATGTACAAATGATATTTGAAATCAAATTATGTCGCTCTAGATCTTATAGTCAAGACACTCTCTCTAAGAGCTCTAAACTCATTTTTATGTACTCTTCAAGACACAAATTTCCTCAAAATATCATGCAAATCCTATGATTATATTTAAAGTTATAACCTCATTTTGTGCAATTTTACAGTAAATAAATAGCTAAATTACAAGTTAAAACTGACATTTGTTAATGCACACGCTTAAAATGAAGTGTTGGATCCACCCTTTTACGTGCTGAATTCATTATTTTTAATAGGGCCGAGGAGTGATAGTGTTTTAAATGTTGGTTTACCCTTTTCAAAAGTGGTAGAAATACAACACTATTAAAGTGGTGAAAAATCACTGGATTGTGCCCTTATCAGAAAGGGGTGAATTACCATGATAAGTGTGAATCTGATTTATTAAAATGATAAAAATTCAGCCCTATGAAAATGCTAGGAAAAGGGTTGAATGTGCTAATTTTATACCCTTTTTAATGGGGTAAAATAGCAATTTTAAAGTGATTTCTACGGTATTAAAAGTGTTGAAGACTCATTTCACAGGAACCAATCACGCATACATTCGTAATTCCGAAGCTTCGTAATTCCGAAGGTTCGTAATTCCGAAGGTTCGTTAATCCGAAAACGAAATAAGGTTCGTAATTCCGAAGGTTCGTTAATCCGAAAACGAAATGAGGTTCGTAATTCCGAAGGTTCGTTAATCCGAAAACGAAATGAGGTTCGTAATTCCGAAGGTTCGTAAATCCGATAACGAAATAATGTTCGTTAATCCGAAAATTAAATAAGGTTCGTATTTCCGAAAATGAAATTAATTCATTTTGGTAACAAGAGCGGTGCTGTTCTTGCAAGATAATAGGATATTATGCAATGATAAACTAGCGAACGATGATATATGTGTGTGTTGTGGCCAAAGCATGTATCGATTTAAGAATAGGCGCCCGAATCAAACATACGCTTAATTTCGATTTTATCTGAGCAAATGCTGCCCAAGCAAATGGTTTAAAGATGTAGCTGGGGGATTAAGTGTGTTGGTCGTTTGCGAGTAACCTCCAGATAATAATATTTGTATTGGAGGGGATGTCATTTTTAATAAGAGCTTCTCCTGAAAATTAATCTAAAATATATACTTTAAATGAAGTATTGATTTTGAAAAAAAAAGTAATTTCCCATTTTTGAAAAATAGTATTTCCCTGTTATTTCTTTAGGTGTACAAGTGCCCCCTGCTACCCCCCCCCCCGGCGGATCCAACTTTCGCCAATGGGGGGGGGGGGCGAATTTTTTTCACCCATAATTTCCCGGATCGGCAACTTTAAAGTTGATTTTTTGTTTGTTTGTTTCTTTGAAAGGGTATTCCTAATAGCCAATAACTATCGTAAATATAAAGTTAATATGTAATAATATTATAAGCACTTGTTAAATAATGCAAGCGCGAAGCGCGAGCTATAGTTTTCGTTGAAATTGGGGATGTCATTCTTTATAAGAGCTTGTGCTAGTAATAAAAATAAAAACAATGCCTTGGTAAATAATACCAATGTGATTATTATGTCTTATTAGATCTACATGAAATTTCCAAAAGTTTGAGCTCGTGATTCGCTCGTAACATCTCACAATAATGCCCTTTTAACAGTAATTAATTCCATTGACCAAAAAGAGAGTTTTATCACTTCAGATTTGATTTTTATCCAAACCGCTTGCTTGCTACGCTTTCTCGCGAAAAATAACACCTAAATATATATGTTATCAATCAGAAATCAATTAAAAAAACTTTGCTCAACTTAATTACTACAAAACACACAACTTCTTTACACAGATGATATTGGTTAAAATATCCGTTTGCATCAAAATGCCCTTTTTGGCATATAAGTGCACTTAAATCAATACATGCTTTGGCCACAACACACACATATATCATCGTTCGTTCGTTTATCATTGCATAATATCCTGTTATCTTGCAAATACAGCACCGTTCTTGTTACCAAAATGAATTAATTTTATTTTCGGAAATACGAACCTTATTTAATTTTCGGACTAACGAACCTTATTTCGTTTTCGGACTTACGAACCTTATTTCGTTTTCGGACCAACGAACCTTCGGAACAACGAACCTTATTTCGTTTTCGGATTAACGAACCTTCGGAACAACGAACCTTATTTCGTTTTCGGATTATCGAACCTTCGGAACAACGAACCTTATTTCGTTTTCGGAATTACGCCACAAATGTTCGGATTAACGAACCCTTTTTCGTTTTCGAATTAACGAACATCGAGGTATTGGCATTGGCGGCGGAAGCCAAAAATTTTAGGAGGGGACAACCAAAAAAATTTTGACAAGCAAAAAAAAAAAAAAGGTTCTCAACCCATAAATTTTAGGGGGGACGTAGGAAAATAAACTGACAAGCAAAAAAAAAAAAAAAAAAAAAAAAAAAAAAAAAAAAAAAAAGTTCATCAACAACAAATTTAGGGGGGGACCGCCCCCCCTCCTCAAATTTAGGGGGGACATGTCCCCCCGCTTTCGCCGCCTATGGGTATAGGCAATTTACGTGTTTCGGAATTACGAACCTTCGGAATTACGAAGTCTAACCGAGAATCATACCCACGCCCCCCCCCCCCCGACACACACCTACACGCACACACCCCCACCCAAACACACACAAAAAAACACAATACATTACAAGAACATCACAGTTTTGAAAGGGATTTATATTGCTTTCACAAGTAAATGTTAACCAGTATTATAAAATTTACTGATTTAAGAATACAAATTGAACATTTTTTATCAAACATTAAGAATAATAATAATGTTGTCAAATCAGGCAAACAGATAAATCGCAACAAATATTCTAAAGCCCACTTTGCAATGGTTACACATGTCACTTTTCTGAATGTTGGTTGTTCTGATGGCCTGTAATTCAGAAAATTAAATGGGGTTTCTAATTCTGAAAACGAAAAATGGGCACATATATCCAGAGCTTGATAAGTCCTATAGTTATCTAATGATAATAAATAACAATAATGTTATTTACCCAGGGTAGCCACTTCAGTTAGGAAACTGCTCTACCAGCGGGCCCTGCATAACATAACATGTTATTATTACCCTTCTCCAATCTAAATGCTGAGCGCCTATAGCAAGAAAGCAGAAGGTCCCATTTTTATAAGTCTTTGGCATGACTCGGCCGAGGATCGAACGCACGACCTCCCGTTCATGAGGCGGACGCTCTACCGCTGAGCCACCATGCCCGGCTATCTAATATAGTAGTGTATTTTTGGCCGGAATGACTAACTCTCGATCATTTTGAAGCACTAGCGTACATAACGAGTGACGAGTCACAACTGATCCATTTGTAATATAATTTTTTTTTGTCAATTTTTTTCGGCTAAGAAACCCTTTTGTTTTGGAGACCTTTTTTATTTTGCCTAGTTTCAATTTTTTTTCGAGGACGAAATCTCCTCCAAAAAATCCCCCCCCTTTGAAAATCATAGGAACGCCGCTGTTTGGAAGAATGAGCATTGGAGCAACAAACCTTAAAGGGTCAATTTTGTTCCATCATAGCATACCTATTTCATCATTGTCTTCATTTTAAAGATAATTGTTATTCTGTGCTTGTCAGACTGGGAGTTCCTCTTCAGATTTACGGACACTCAAACATAAATATAGTTAACAATGATAAGTAATAACAATAATAACTTTCTCTGAATTGCAGATTCATTTTTCTTGATTCGTCAAATGATCTGACTTGAAACAAAGTCATTATTTATTGGACCAGTAACACCAGTTTGATGAAAAACAATTTAACTGGTATTTTGCTTCAACTGGAATGCAGTTGTTTGAACTGGTCTCCAATTGAATTTTACTGGTCCAGTTAAAAATCAACTGGTCCAGTAAACATATACGGGAACCAGTAAAAATCTACTGGAAACCATTTATTGGACCAGTAACACCAGTTTCATGAAAAACAATCTATGGCCCGGGTATTATTGCTTCAACTGGAATGCACGTTGGAACTGGTCTCCAGTTTATTTTTGTCCAGTTAAAAATCAACTGGCCCAGTAAAAATATACTGGAAACCAGTAAAATTTTACTGGAAATCAGTAAAAAGAATTACTGGTCTTACTGTTTTTTTCCTTCTGAGTTTCAATACATTTTATTCTGAAAAGTCGGGTCGCAGACCAGTCGTAAGGTGTGCGGTACGGTGTGCGGTACGTCACCTTAACATTTTATGAAACATTCCAATCTGCTCCCCCTGCCCCTCCCCCATATTATTGCCTCAACATGCCCAAATTAATTTACAATGAAATAAACTTGTACTTTTACAGAAGAAAAAGAACGTAAATTACAAAAACAAATGTTTCAACACCATTTCACACACAGATCTCGGGTACATAAAGAGTTATGGCATAGAAATGGAGATTCTGTACCGCAGCTATCCTACGATTCAAATACGAATGTGTGCATAACTCTATGGCACAGGCATAGAGATGTATATTATTGACAATATATACATCTCTATGGGCACAGGCTGGGCACAGGCCTTGTCCACTGCCATGCTGACAGCGCGCGCCCGCGCGCCGCAGCGGAGTTTGCGCGTGCGTTTTTAACAGAATTATGGCCGCGGAGATTCAAATTTATATTCGTCAACTCGTTAACTATGTGAAAAAAGCATCGTAATTCTTCACGATCAGCGAAGACTAGAGTCAGAGTAATGACAACACTCATGGCAAAGAACGTAAGTAGAACTATTTACGGTAGTTATACTTCACTTTGATAAATTTCAATTTACGCTTTGAAGTTCAACAGTCAAAGAAACTTGAACTAAGTAACGTAACTAACGGAGTCTCCTACTGCACTGCCTGGTAGGCCTATGGCAATTTTCCCCGGTCCCGCCCGCCTGGCTCCCTGGCCTGGGTTACTGCTAATCTAGACAGCTGCCAGCCGTCTGTTTCGAGGACTGTCTCTGAAATTGGATAGCCTACCCAAATTCTTTACAAAAGTCTCTGATATTGGAGATAAGTTCCCACATTGGAGAAAGTATCCAAGATTGGCCGTGCGCCTCTACTGAATCACCCATGGGTTCATATCGTCTCGCGAGTGAAGGATTATCAGTCATACGCACGCGACACACCACTACACTTCGAAAATACAGTGGGCTTTTGCCCACATAAAATATTTTGTTTAAATAAACATTCCACATCCTGCTATGACACTTACCGAATCATTTAGATCCTTCCGTGACTTCTCCTTGAAGTTTCTTTCTAAAAATATGTATATTTTCTTGATCTTTAGTGAAGATTTTACGGAGATAGAAATCAGACAGCGTTGATATCAATTTTCTCCTGAAGAGGGCGCGCGATTTATATTCATATCAAAGACACGACAAGGGAAAGAATAGGCACCTACACTATTTTACACGCATATCGACGCAAGGCATTACGCAAAGTCCGTGAAGTGTCCAATCTTTTCATTGTATAGACTTTGGTACACCGTATACGTATTATTGACGTTCGTCAAAGCTTGTACTGCTGGTTTCTTTCCAGGCACGTATATTATTTTCATTTTTTTTTATCAGTCATCTTTTTAAATTAATGCAAATGAGTGTTATCATCACCAATAATAATCATTAATTATGTTTTTTTAAGGCATTTCATTAATTGGTGCCCATAATTAGTAAATTAATCATGAGGATTGCGCATTCAAAGAATTTAGATACAGTTATAAAATTACCGAGGAGCTGAATCAAGGTTGTGAAATTATTAGCGCCACCAACGGGCTTCCTTGTATTTCCGTGGAAGAGACAAGCGAAGTCACTTTCGAGGCCGAGGTAAGCAAAATGTGCTTTTTTTATCGGATTATTATTTTATTATTATTTTATATTAAAAAAACTCTTGCTACTTACCGACAAGAGCCCCGGTGCGTAGCGAGAAGGAGCTTCGGCAAATATTACTTCAGCAATGAAGCGATGTTTGCCGACTACTTCGAAATCCAGGGTCAAACACAGTCTATTGTACGAGGTTAGTACATACTAACCTCGTACAATGTGTGAGTGCTACTGATTTAGCTCGGCTGTGCTGTCGCTGTCGCACAAATTCACTTCCCGTACTTTTACTTTAGGCCAATCCGATCTTGAGTGACTTAAGACAATACATAAACATATGGCCGGCAAAATCGTGATGTAGGCCCTGCTCGAGAAACACTTGTAATCGATTATACTACCTCAATATCTAGGTATCTAACTTCAGCTCACTATATCACGAGTATGCCGAATCATTGAGTCGTGAGTCGGGGAACCATTGAGTCCCCTGTACTACTGTAGAGTGTAGTGTAGTACGGATCACGCTAGAGTAGAACTTCGGTCTCTGTATTTGGTGAGTGAAGCCAACGGAGTTCAGCTAAACTGCTGAACAACCATTAACAGCGGCCGAAGCTTTTGGTCTACTGCTATCCTAGACCAAAAGCTTCAGTCTCAGTTGTTATGTTATTTTGGTTGTTCTGCTGAACTCAGTTGGCTCCACTCTGACTCACCAAAAGAGAGTTCTAGCTTGATCACTCTTCTAAGAAGTAGAGGCACTACTGTCACAATCACATGGATCGCTGGACATGCAAATATCATGGGAAACGAACTTGCTGACCAACTAGCCAAGGATGCTGCTTTGGAAGCTGCAAGCTCATCATCATTAGCTTCCGCAATTACTCTGCACAAGGAAAGTGCAAAGACTATCCGTAAGAATACTGAGAAGCTCTGGCAACGACGATGGGACAGATCTACAAAAGGAAGATGGACATACCAACTCCAGCCCACAGTTGCCAGGAAGAATGCACACAGCTCTCTTCCAAGATCCACAGAAGTGAAGTTAATGAGGATGCTCACAGGACATACCAAACTCAATGACAATATGCACAGAATTTTCCCTCACAACCACCCTTCACCTAATTGCAGTTGCAACAGAGACAGGGAAACTATAGAGCATGTCCTTCTCCACTGTCCACTCTATGAGTCCAGTAGACTGAAGATGATACAGACTATAGAGAAAGGATACAGCAAAACTAACACTCCATACCATCTCAGAGAGATCTCAGTGGTTACCCTCCTGGGTTTCAACCCTGCAATGACCAAGCAAATGCAATCTACTATTAGAGCATCGGTGGTAGCATTTGTCTCATCCACAAGCGCTAACATCTAGCCACCTAACTCGCCAACAAAACAATTACCTAGCAGTTTTTTCTACCTTTGAGTTCCTAACACCAAGTGTCTACCGAGGAGACTACTAGGGCGTGAAACAGGCCCTAAACGAACAACAATAGCTTGATCAGCGCTCCTTAACAGTACACAAAGGTTTGCAATGAATTGCAAATATGAAAGAACCGCACTGATTGGTCCATGGTCAGTATTTTAAAACTAATATGCACGTGTAACTTTGATCTTGATTAGTCAGTTCATTTAGCGATTGATCAGTAATCTTTGTGTTACGGAGCCCAGCTACAGGGGACTCAACGGCCATATTTTACTATATGTTACTTAAGTTTTGTTTGGATAAAATGGATTGAGGGAAGTGAAGCTGAAATGAATTTGCGTGACAGCCAAAGACTTTTTAGACGTAAGCCACTGTTTTTATTTTCCCCGTTTCGGTGCATTATTTTCAGGCCAAAAGAGAATATCATTTTAGTACAGTTCTTTTTATATATTTTTATGAAATAAAGACAAAAATCGATGAACCCTGTCAAGGGGAATTTGCATTAACCCCCTAAGGCCATATTGGTATTGCCGGACACGCTATTCAGTGCTTTAAAAATGACAATTCAAGGAAATACAATGAAGAAAAATTGGTGCTTGCTTTTCAAAATATAAATTATTTTATATTAATTATTTACCAACTGTTTTCTTTGCATCGCACTTGCAGCATACCCCTCCCTGAAAAACAATTATTTTTGTGTGTGACAAATTACATGATTCCACTCCAGATGCGGGGCGGATGGGTGAAGATATTCTTAATTAAGAATTGGGGTGATTTTTTTCTTCATGTAAATTCTAAGTTATTGTTCTCTTTTTTATATTGATCGGAGCAGATGTTGGTAATGAATTTGTGTTTGCTAACTAATCTAATTTTTTCTTTTTTAGCTGCATGTTCCATCGCTCTTTAGTATGCTCGTTCGTATCAAATTCTATCGATGCGTTGTCGATCTCCAACGGCTCTAATTATGGGAAACCTCGTAAACGGTATACCTTGAACCAGCCGTTGACGATCACACACAATACACCGCACCTCAACATTCGACTGAAAGAGTGGACGAAATTGAAATTCTACAAATATCAGGCCCATATTTCCGTCAGAAAATATATCAAGTCAAGTCCACCCCAGAAAAATTTTGATGTAAATCAATAGTGAAAAATCAAACTACATGTAGCAAAACGCTGAAAATTTAATCATAATCCAGGGCTCGACACTAGCGGCGGTCCGACGGTCCCAGACCGGTAAAAATCGCTGTCGGGCCAGTAAATTTTCAGAAATAGGAAGATTTACAGGTCCGACATGACCAGTAAAAAGTATCATTGTCGGGCCAGTAATTTTTCCAAAAATAGCAAGATTTAAGGGTCCGACATGACCAGTAATAAAAACCATTGTTGGGCCAATAACTTTTCCAGAAATGGTCAAATTCACAGCAAACCATTTCCCCCCGTTAAATTCTGCCATTCACACACAGAATACACACAAAATGAATCGCACGTAGGACTAGAGTACCATACAGCATGCACAGTGCACATGTAGTCAGCCACACAACCCACATGGTAAATTCTCTACTGGCAGCACGAACGAAGCCTGGCTAAACTCTGGTAGAAATATCTCACAGAACTGTCAAAATTCACAGTTCATACTCATGAAAGGCTCTTATAATGTCCTTATTTCCTAAAAATTGGAATAACTCTGTCATTTGTAAGCAGTAAAAGGAGAAATTTTCACTTCTGTTTTGGTTCAAACAGGTCGGGTTTCGGGTGATATCGTCTGAATACATAATAGCCCCACATATGCATTTATGTGTGTGTTGATATACTTGGTATCTGACTTTCTTTCGTAGCTATTTTAATTGAGCGAAAAATAAACTTATAAATTATTTATGATAGTTTTAGCTTTCTTTCTCTGTTTTCTTCCTATCTTTCTTTCCTTCTTAATCTTTCTTTGTTTCTTCCCTCGATTTTTTTGTTACTATCTTTCTTTTTTAATTTCCCTATTTTTCTTTCATTAATTCTTTCTATCCTTTTATAAAATATTTTCTCTATTTCTTTTTTCTCTTTCTTTTTTCCTTTCTTTCTTTCTGATATATTCTTTCTTTAGTTCTTGAGTCCATCCATCCTATATTCATCTCTTCTTCCTTCCTTCTTTTTACCCCTTTCTTCCCTCCATTCTTTGTTACTTTCTTTGTTTCTTTCTTTCTTCCATCCATCATTATACCCTTTCTTGTTTTTCTTTTCTCAGCCCTTTCTCTCTTTCTTACATTCATTCCTTCCTTTCTTCTATCTGTCTTTCTTTTTTCCTTTCTTTCATCTATTCTTTTACCTTTTTTTTTATAATTGCTTGCTTCTTTCCTTCCCTTCCTTTATTTCTTTCCTTCTATCTATCATTTTACCTTACCTTTATTTCTTCCTTAATTCCTTTCTTCCTTCTTTCAATCCTTCCTTCCTCTCTTTCTTTTGTCCGTCTTTCCATCTCTCCTTTTACCCTTTCTATTTTATTGCTTCTTCTTTCTTTCCTTTACTACTTTCTTGATTTGTTCTTTCTTTCTGTATTGCTTGCTTCATTTCTTTCCTTCATTTTTTTCTTTCTTTCTTTCTTTCTTTCTTTCTTATATTTGTTTGTTCTTTATTCCTTCCTTTCCTTCTTTAGTTCTTTCTTTTTTTCTTCCTTCACATCTATCCTGTCTTTACCTTTTTTTCTTCCTCCTTTCTTTTATTCTTTCTTTTCCTTCCTTCCTTTCTTTCTTTCTTTCTTTCTTTTTCGTTGCTGTCTTGCTTTCTTTTTGTCCTTCATTTCCTTCTTTTTTTGTGGGGGGGTAACGAAAGGCTAGAAAAATAAACTTGCGCCTTTTAATGTTTTCTTTATTTTTGGGGACCAGTAGATTTTAGGTTCGGACCAGTAAAAATGTGAAAAACTGGGTATCTACTTGTCCGACATTAATAGGTTGGACCAGCAGAAAAAATGGGTTAGTGTGGAGCCCTGCATAATCGAAAATAAACTATAATGAATGTTACAACATTTTAGACTAAAGTTTTTCTTATTTTTCATAAAACAGTGATATGTACAACTCGAATGCGACAGTCGATGATGTCTCTTACTCAATATTTCTTTTGTTTGTTTTTTTAATTATACAATATTTCATTTTTTATAGATTTGACAATAAGGACCAACTTGAATGGATCATATATGGTACTGGTAGTATTAATCAGTGGCACATGTTCAGAGGAATTAATTGTTTCACTCGGCAATGAGGAGAAGAATAGAATCAATTATATTCCATGTATAATAAAATACAAAAGAAATATTGAGTGGATGACGTCATCAGTTTCCTCATTTGCATACCTACCAGGATGTGCATCGCTAGGCGTACCTAACAGGGGGGGGGGTGTTGCACCCACAAATGTAATAACGCCCACAAATGTAATAACGCCCACAAATGTAATAACGCCCACAAATGTAATAACGCCCACAAATGTAATAACGCCCACAAATGTAATAACACTTTACCCACAAATGTAATAACGCCCACAAATGTAATAACACTTTACCCACAAATGTAATAATTTTTGATCGCCCACAAATGTAATAATGACTTTACCCACAAATGTAATAAATTTGAAGGGATTTTTGGCGAATCCGTTCTAAACTAAAATCCTATAGTAATGCGTTCATATAGCACAAAAGTGCAAAGTCCTTTTTTCAGACCGGGTTAATAAAACATCAAAGTACAAGTCCAAAGTCTTTCTTCCAGACCCGGTTGTTTCAAAAATTATAATATAAATCCAAAGTCTTTTTTCCAGACCCGGTTGTTTAAAAAATTGTGATATAAGTCCAAAGTCTTTTTTCCAGACCCGGTTGTTTCAAGAATTTCAATAAGTCCAAAGTCTTTTTCCTGACCCAGTTATTTCAAAAATAATGATCTTCCTGTGGAAAAAATGGGAATCGAGCTTAGTCTTTTCTCCAGACCCAGTTAATTAAAACTGGTGGAATTAATGTCTTTGTTGTTGTTTAAACTTATACGGTGTATATTGTGAATATATGCACTAAGAGTAAATTGAGAATCAAGCGTAGTCTTTTCTCCAGACCCGGTTACCTGTTATTTAAACATTATGAATAACAGTTTAAAAACAGTATAAAGACCCCATAATCTTATTAATGCTGGATATAGCGTAGTCTTTCAGCCCGACCATTTTTTTCTTTAAAAAAACGCTAATAGTAAGAATTAGAAAAAATCAAAGTCTAAGACCAAACAAACCTTCAACCTAAGAACCTGTTTTAAAAGAGGTTTAGAGTGTTGTCTTTATTCCAGACCTAAAACAGTTACGAAGAAAAATCTAACATAAGACCTTATATTCTTATTCTCGTGGAATAATACGAGTTTTAAAACGTACTCTTTCCTCCAGACCCGGCTATTAAAAAAGAAGTAACTGAAAAACTTCGAATCTAAGACCAAATTTCCAAAGTTTCACCCAGTAAAAATATGTCTTTTTTAAAATAATACTACTACCCCTACAAAACATTGTAATAACGCGTGGGTAAAGCAGACATCCTTTCTCCAGACTTGGTTACTATTTGAAAAATAAAATAGTTTTTACAAATATTCTAAAACGAATACCCAATAATCTAATTACTGTGGAACAACATGAAGACCGATTGTCGAAGATCGACTTTCCTCCAGACACAATTATTTCAGGAATAAAAAATCAATAAAACTCAACCCCCAACAACGAATCTAAGAACCAACAATCCTTCAAATTAAGAACCATGCATGTAGAAAAACACATGTTTAGAGCGTTGTCTTTATTCCAGACCAGTGATTTAAAAATCATTTAAACAATCCTAAAAACAAAAGACTCATATTCTTATTCTTGTGGAATAACACGAGTATTATGCTTAGTCTTTCGTCTGGACCCGGTTATTTGAAAGATAAAGAAATATTGAAAAAAATGACAGCTGAGACCAATCTTCAAAATTAAACCCACTTAAAATGCTTGGGCTTAGAGTGTTGTCTTTACCCCTCACCGACGTATATTATAACTTTTGAAACGACCGGGTCTGAAAAAAAGACTTTGGACTTGCATTATAATTTTTTAATTAACCGGGTCTGGAAAAAAGACTTTGGACGTATATTATAATTTTGAAACAATCGGGTCTGGTAAAAAGACTTTGGACGTATATTATAATTTTGAAAAACCGGGTCTGGAAAAAAACTTGGACTTGTACTGTAATATTTCATTAACCGGGTCTGGAAAAAAGACTTTGAACTTTTGTGCTATATGAACGCATTACTATAGGATATTAGTTTTGAACGAATTCGACAAGAATCACTTCAAATTTATTACATTTGTAAGTAAAGTCATTACATTTGTGGGCGATCAGAAATTATTACATTTGTGGGTAAAGTGTTATTACATTTGTGGGCGTTATTACATTTGTGGGTAAAGTGTTATTACATTTGTGGGCCTTCAAAAATTATTACATTTGTGGGTAAAGTGTTATTACATTTGTGGGCGTTATTACATTTGTGGGTAAAGTGTTATTACATTTGTGGGCGTTATTACATTTGTGGGCGATTATTACATTTGTGGGTGTAACAGGGGGCAGACTGCCGCCCCCCCCCCCCCCCTGACGAGTCACAACAGATCCAGTTATGTTAACTTAGACATAAGAGTAATCAAGTATCACTGAACATCTCATGCGAGTTTCAGGTCACATGACCAAAGTCAAAGGTCATTTAACTTTGGCCATTTTTGGAGGTAATTATTAGATTGCAGTCATAACTTCCAAAGTTTATAGTTTATAAAATGTAGATAAAGAGGTAATCAAGTATCACTAACAAGTCTTAGGTCGGATAATCAAGGTCAAATGTCATTTATTTTCAATGGACGTAGTATTGTATCATTTATATGAATGGTGTTTCTGCACTGCTGTGATATTGAATCGCGTGATGCAGGTGAGACTGCCATAGGTGCTCCACTTGTTATGAATTACTCATGTTTGCAGCAGAATGTTCTGAAGAAAAAAAAGAAAAAAACAGATTATGAGAAGAAGAATTTAGAAGTGGAAAGGTTTGTTAAGGCCACCGCACACCTTACGACCCGACTGGTCTACATGTACGACTGGCTTGTGACTGAGTGAGGGGAGATGAATCGCAAGGTAGTCAAGAGCCTCGACACCGCACACCTTGCGATCCGACTACCATGCTGTCTGCGACTCAAGCATGCGCTTTTTGCCATAGCAACTGAGAAAAGGGCACTTACTACAGCGTATGCGTGTTGTATGTCATATATGCATCGTGCAACTCTGCTGTCTGATTGGCTGGAAGTTAGATTGAGCTTGCGATTCAGTCATCAAGAATCGACATGTCAAATCCTTACAATTTTCATTGCGACTTATCTCTGACCGGTCTGCGATTCTCAAGCTGACAAAAGCTGTGACATGACATCTCCCCTCAGTCGCAAGCCAGTCATAGACCAGTCGGGTCGTAAGGTGTGCGGTGGCCTTTACATACGTACATCATGCATGTGTGGCCATATTCCTCTTATTTTCATTGTCTGTGGTTTCTGTTGTGCTGAGCAAAAAAGTGAACTACATGTAGTGCATTTTTGCAACAAAATTTTCAAAATAATGGTGTTCAGGTGGTCTCGTTGACATCATGGTCAAAGTAAGATTTTCTTGTATGCTATTTTACTTTGTTTATACACCCAGTATTAGCTCACAGGTGAATCATACCTGATATTCATCTTTGAAATCTTAGCACTTTTCATATGATAATTTGTACTTGGTTATTACCTTGTTCTTACAGGTATTTGTCAATCCTTTCTACCAAGAAGGCGTCGGCAGGTAAATAATACTATGGCTATCATTAGCACTATCATTGTGAATTAATTCCTTCAAGTACATTTCATACAGTGTATAGTGTGTAGTTTGATTTACATTTAACATAATTCATCAGTTGTAATAGTTATGGGGTATTTAAATCTTGTCAGTCACCCCCAGGATTTGTAATAGTTCAATGGCAATCTAAAACACAGATGCTCTGTCTTAGCAGTACAGGTTTGTGTGTATTGAAAGGCAACCATTTGTGCAACTACTGATTACTGGCTAGGATCACCAGGGATTCCTTTTAAACCAAACCATTTAAATGGCCAGAACATGAGAATTCATTGGGAAATCGATCAGGAATGCTCAGATTAGATTCAGTGCAATGTGACATTGGAAGCGATTTGTTCCATGATTTAATTTGTGTTTCAAATTTTGTTCAGTGATAATCTCACAGCCAAACTTATGGAAAAAAATCAAGCATACCTTTGTGTTAAGGGGCCCAGATCTCATAGACTCACTTACCAGCCTGGTCTTTTCAATTTTGCTGTTTTTTTTTTATATGTAGACGTACTGGTGTTGTATTGAAGAAAGACGTGAGGAAAGACAGTGATGGTTTTGAAGTTTTTGATGATTACTGGTCAGAAAGTGGTGAGTACCATTTATTCTCCTGTCTCAGGCTCGAGTGCTTTTATTTATTGCCCCCACACCATCTCCAAATAAATAATGTGTGGTTGGATTTCAACAGCTTAATATACAATTACTGCATGGGTATAATTGTTTACTCTTGCAATTAATTAATGAGAGATAATTACAAATTAGTGCACATGATGAAGGAGAAATCTTGTCAGCCCTATTGCAGTATCAAATCAGATAATTCAAGTGGTATTATTTGTGTAAAATCAGATAATTCAAGTATTCTTTGCGGAGTGGTTTTATATTACGTTATGTATATTTACATTTTTTATGATTTTATTTTTCTTCAGAAAATGATGCCACTATAAACAACACTACTTTTGCAGCAGATAAGGAAAATAATGGCGACAGTAAACATACAAATCGACGTAAAAAGGTGAGCAATATTTTTCAAAAGTTCATGCGACACACCTCATATTAGTTAGATGCCCTTTTACTTTTAGGCCTATGTTATACTTTTCCTTTAATAAAAGGTTTAAAACGCTTTGGTAAATTGGAGTTGAGGTTTAGCCAGTGGAGGAAAAAACGTTCCCCAAAAATTTTTTGAAATTTTTCATTATTACATCTATGAAATCTTTTGTCCATATTTTCTTGAAAGTACTTTGATTAATAATTGGAAACTAGCAAGAAAGTGAGGAATATTCTCTCCTTTCTTGATTCTTAAAAGATTGAAATCTGAAATTGGAGTTGATGGTTAGACTACGTGTACTAATATCAATCTATTCAGATGTGGGATTTAAATAGACATGATCAGATTCTGGTGAAGCCAACACAAATATTGTCATTCTCATGGTCCTGAAAATACATTTTTTTATCAATGTCCACATACATGTATAATCTAAGAGTAAGTTCTGAAAAAGAAATATTATTTTAACTTTATACATGTATGTGTTTTGGGCTGAATCTGAACCAAAATGGTTGTTAGGGAAAGTACTCATGCTGGACCCACAACGCCTTCGACTCATCCTGGACTGTTTTGATTATACAGTACCTTACTCTATAGATAATGTAAGTGCCCTATTCTATTAAAGGTGATACTTTTGAACATGAATTCAGAAAAGCAATCATATAATCCACATCTGCACCCTTTAATACAATCATGCAAACATAATGCCTTGGTGACCAGTTAATAAATGAGAATCCCAGTAAGATCAAAGTAATACTATAAACTTGATACCTCACTTATTCACCTGCAGAGCTCGCTGAAGTCTATGCCATCCTTCTCTCCACAAGCTGTCAGCACTGACCGAGAGGAAAGTAAAGTTGAATTTCCACAAGATGTTTCTCACGCTACAGGCAATGCATCAACCATTGAGGCTGATATCACTGGTAGTATCATCAAGCATCCTGTCCCTCCTAGCCTTGAACCATTGTCTGTGTTAAAGAAATTCAAGACCAAGCAGAGGTAGGTTCCTCCCTCTAGACAGTCATCTGTTTTTATATTGGGAAAATGCAACCGTTTGGCAATGGCTTTTAGCAGAAATCATGCTGATGTACATGACACTTCTAATCCTGAATTTCTCAATAGATAGAGCAGTGTGGGATCGGAAATTCATAGTGAATTCTCTCATTGGACGAAGCCATTGATGCACCTTTTTTTCAAGTGCCTTTATTAAGCAACCCAATGTTCTTTGTTCTGAAGTGCTATATGGCCATCCACCACCAAATGACATCCACAGATTGAAATTTTTCCAAATGATTTTTTAAACAATACTGCCAAAATAGATAATAATTATTGATTTGATTAATTATTGTACATTTTGTGAAGTTCGGCCCTGTAGATTTTAAATTCTCCATAATAGATTTCAATAATTAGACCATCAATAGTAATGTTATCTTCTTAAAGTTAAACACTACAAATTAGACTATGCTAAAGTTCTCATTCTCTTTTGTCATGTTTGACCCTTTAACCCTAAAAGGACTGGGGGACCCATCATGACCCCCTCGACGCTTTGCGCAAAATTTCTGAAACGCAAATTTTATGACTTTTTTCTTTAACGTCTTGCGCGAGTTTTGAGACCAAATTTGCGACATATAGGGACCCGTTGCATAAAACTTTTTACCTGAGAAAACTCGGGTTGTTTTTACCGGAGTTTTTGCTGTGTGTTAAAGTCAATGGCAGAAATCCGACTAACCTTAGTTTTCAGTTTTTACCAGAGTTTTCTCAGGTAAAAAGTTTTATGCAACAGGCCCCAGGTATAGCATCGCGACGTCACATGACTTTTTACGAGACAAGTCATGCTGTAAATGGCTCTTTTTTTATTAGACTTTGTGTACAAAGTCTAAGGGAGATGAAATTCATAAGAGGGTGATTATTTGATTTAGGGTTTAATTTAGTTGTTTAATAATAATGGTCTGTAATGTAAAACAAGAAAATGCATAAGAAATTCTAAAAACAAAGAAATACATTAGGAAAAAATTAGCTTTTGCAATTTTTATTTGTGGAAACCTTCAAATTAGATTACAAAGATGAGGTCTGCAAAATTAAGTGAAATTGGGTGTTTGAATATGCAAATGATGCAGTATTTGGTACCCTGGGGTACCAAATAATAATCCGCCATTTTGTTGAATTATTTATTTTATTTTTTGCGCTGTACCCTGGGTTACCAAAAAATGTGTACAAGTATATTTTAATGTTTTGTAAAGATTTTTTTTATTTTTAGTGATCTTATGTAACAATTAATGCATGCAAATGATAACTTTATTCTAATTTTGCACTGCGCTGTGCCTGTGATGGACGAGTAATAAGCCTACACCACCCCATGCACCGCATGTACCAGGGCTAGTTTTGGGACTATAAGCTAATCTTTTGTGTAAGTTAGCTGTCAAAAAGTATACTTAAATCAGTCTTAAGTATAACATAATTTGTTTACTATTATTGGCATTAGATTGTATCAAAGAAAGGAAATAAGCGTTGTGATCATTGTCCCCATTCATTGTCATGATTGTCGCACCGATCGTACGACCGTGATCACCATGACAACAATGTAACTGTACACTATTACAACACGAGATGGCGCTGCACAACGCCGTACCCCGGGGTACTGCGGTACCCCGGTGTACCGCGTGGTGCATCAAATAATGTTTTTCATGAATAGATTTGCATATTTTTCATAATAAATAAAAAATGATTATTTTCAGAATTTTTTTATCCTGTCTTGTAGTTTATGTGGTAAGGAA
This sequence comes from Lytechinus variegatus, assembly GCF_018143015.1. Classification (NCBI taxonomy): domain Eukaryota; kingdom Metazoa; phylum Echinodermata; class Echinoidea; order Temnopleuroida; family Toxopneustidae; genus Lytechinus; species Lytechinus variegatus. Next base: position 223,861 of record NC_054750.1, read on the forward strand.
TGTGCATGCCGAATTTTGTCCCGATCGCATGAAAGGCGACCGAGATCAGAAGGAGGGCCATGATGGCCCCCCCCCAGTCCTCAATAGATCTCAAATAGCCCAGTCCTATTTGCCTATTAATGCAATTTCATTGACATTACAGGCTAAGTTTTTCTGAGTTTACTAGTTCAGAAGATAGTCAAACCACTGAAGAGGAGGTTAGTGTTGAAGATGAAAGCCAAGAGGATGGTACATCATCAGAAGGAACAATCAAAGCAGCTTCTAGTCAATCAGAAGTTAGTCAAGATGAAGAGAATGATGAAGAGAGACCGATCAACAAGTGAGTATCATGATCAATTTTATAGGGAATGTCATGTGTAGTGCTGTTCACTCGCCTAACTGCCCCCCTCCCCCAACGAGCCACAAACCATGCAAAGGACGTATCCCCCCTCCCCCTTGACGAGCTTGAAGACTTTTTTTTTTCTTTTTTTTTTGCTTGTCAATTTTTTTTCTGGTACGAAATCCTATATTCGTTGTCAAATTTTTGGGCGAACGAATTTGCCCAACCCCTTGTGAAAAATCCTAGGTACGCCACTCCTGGTGTTAGGTGGTGGTCAGTGTTTACTAGAGTACTTCTATAAGATTTGACTTTCAAGGTCAATTGGTTATTAAATAGATAGAATATTGCCTTTTCTTGCAACAATTAAAAGACATTTTGACATATCTGCATTAAACTTGGGACATATTTGTGTAGAACTGACATTATTATATGATCACAGACATAAACAAATCCTGTAAAACTTTTTTTTTGAATGATGATCTACTCTAATAAAAAGTACATGGAGATCTCAATGTGTAATATATTTGGATCTGCCTAAGCAGCCTGAAATTTGACTATGCACAGTCAGTAATCTATCTGTAAAATATTAAGCAGCTTACAGTTTGGAAATATTTTAGGATGAAGATATTGCCTATAAAGGCTTGTCATTTCTTCCCCCACCCTCCTCCTTGCAGTTCTGAACAGGAGAGTAGCCAGACAACAACTGAACAATCGTCACAAGATGATGAAGAACCTGAGACAAAGGGTGCTGGAAGTTACCAGATAGAGGAAGTTCTTTCATCAAATGAGGAGGATACCATGCAGACCAGAGGAAGGGCAAGGCATTCAAGAAGAGGGAAGTCTGATGTAGCAAGTTCACAAGAAGAACCTACATGTAACAGAGAAGTCAATAGGCAATCAACGACAGGAAAGACTTCTGATGAAAGCTCACAAGAAGAATCCTCAAGAGAAGGGAACAGGCAATCTACAAGAGGAAAGTCTGCTGAAGAAAGCACGCAAGAAGAAACAAGAAAAGGCAATAGGCGATCAACGAGAGGAAAGTCTTATGATGAAAGCTCACAGGAAGGACCTACGAGGGAAGTTAAAAGGCGATCTACAAGAGGAAAGTCCTCTGAAGAAAGCTCACAGGAAGGACCTACGAGGGAAGTTAAAAGGCGATCTACAAGAGGAAAGTCCTCTGAAGAAAGCTCACAGGAAGAACCTACGAGAGAAGTTAAAAGGCGATCTACAAGAGGAAAGTCTTCTGAAGAAAGCTCGCAAGAAGAACCTACGAGAGAAGTTAAAAGGCGATCCACAAGAGGAAAGTTTTCTGAAAAAAGCTCGCAAGAAGAACCTACCAGAAAAGGTAAAAGGCACTCAGAAAGAGGAAAGTGTGATGTAACAAGCTTGCAAGAAGAACTTGTAGGAGAACAAAAAGCAGAGCAGATGGGTGAGAAAGTCCGAAGGAAAAGTACTCAACAAGCAAGTCAGCTGGAAAGTAATAAAGAAGGTGGGGAAGTTGTAAGTGAAGAAGTCAGAGATGAGATGGTAGGAGAGCCAGAAGTAAAAAAGGAGGAGGAGAAAGGCCGCAGGAAAAGTAGTCGCCAATCTAGAAAGGTGATAAATGATAATGAAGGTGGGAAGGTTGTAGACAAGGGAACAGATAAAGATGCAGAGATAGGTCCTAAAAAACACAGTCAGTCAAACACCAGTGGAAGAAATAAAATAGAACTCAAGGACAGTGATAATATTGCAAAGAAAGATGATGATACAAAAAAGAGAAGAAGTACTCGACAGTCTAAATCCAATGAGAGCAAAGTTGGTGAGAATATCGCTGGTGACGCAGACATTGACACAAATATGAAAAGTGATACCAGACCGAGCAGGAATGTAACAGCTAGCAACGTAAATACAAATAAAGTTAATGACTCAGAGACTGTATTAGAGAAGGAACAAGAGAAAGAAGGAGTAATGAAGCACAGGAAAAGTACTGGTCAATCAGCTATGACAGATAAAGAGTTGGAAAAGGAAGAAGGAGTGAAAGGAAATGAGGATGATAAGACCACTCACAGAAATAACTTTCTTCAGTCAGGAAGTCTGGAAAGGACAGGAGAGGATAGTGATAATGAGGTAATGGCAGAGGAGACAAGATGCAGAAGTAATCGTAAGTCTAAAGGAGAAGATATGAAAACAAATCTAGAGAACATATTAGAAGACATAAAGGAAAAGCGGCGGAGTGGAAAGCTATCAAATTCCCCTGCAAAAAGACCAATTGAAGAAAAGAAGGAAGTGACAGAAAATGAGGGAGCTCCAGAAATGGATGGAGGCATTGTTGAAAGGACGATAGCAGAACAGATCAAAGAAGGACCAGAGTCACAGGAAGCTTCAGAGACAGAAACAGAAAGGAAGAATATTCCAGACACAGAAGAAGGAGTGAAGAAAATTGAAATTCAAACTAAACAGGATTCAAAGACTACAGTAGGTGCAAACACTGAAGATAGAAATGTGAGCAAGCAAACAGGCAAACTAACTGACACATCTGATGTTGATGAAGATGAAGACACAGAAAAAGTCTTCTTTTCTTTAAGAGCAAGTTTTGCAGTTCCATCAGTTCATGAATTGGAAGAAGAATTTGATGTTGCTGATGATGATACACAGGAGTTTGGCTTAATGGATAATACACAGAAAGGTAATTGCAAAGAAACTGTAAAAATAACAAAAAATGCAACTAAAAAAGGAAACGGAACGCAAAGGGAAAGTAAAGAAGAAAGAGAGCCTGAAAAGTTAGAAAAATCAAGGAGGAAATCAAAACAGAACAACAAAGAGGAGAGCAAACATGAGAAAGTCCATAAGAAAAGGGCAAGGAAGAGAGGAACAGAAATCCAAAGGGCTGATGATAATAAAAAGTTAAAAGACAGTCTCAAAGAGATTAGTGATGATGATGTGCAGGACTCAAAGTTAGCGATGAAGGACAGTAAGAACAGAGGAAATAAGTCTACCAAAGAGAAAAATCCATCACGAAGAAGGCAGAAGTCCTCCGAGAGCACATCTCAGACCAGTTCTTCTGATGTAGATGTTGACTCTCAGGTCGATGATGAAGGAACTTCTCCTGTAGACCTTCCACCAAAGAAGCAGAGAAAACAGAAGAAGATAAACTCTGATAAACTTTCAGAGGCCAGCAATTCTATGAAGCCCAGTGATGAAGCACAAGAAAAGGCCGGGTCTAAAGCATCCAGGTCACGTCGAAGCAGTGTCCACTTCACCACAAAGGATATGATATCAGTCAGTGGAGACATTAGCATCCATCAAGTCTCTAGCAGTGAGGACAAGTCTTCAGACGACAATAGTTCAAAGAGTGGTAGTACCAAGGTACAAGAGGATAGCTTCGTAAGCACAATACAACATCAGACTGAAAGTGAAAGCACTGCAGAGAGTGACAGAGAGTCAATACGCGAACGACCAAGTAGGAGGGGAAGAAAGTCTGGAACTAAATCTAAGAAACTAACAAAGCGGAGTCAACCCTCATCTGCAGTTGCCTCCACATCCTATGTGGCTGATGCTGAAAAACCGTCAAGTAAGTTATTTGTTTAGAACCCCTCCCCCCTTTGAAGGGAATGAGTTAAACATTTTATACTTTAATGATAGTGCAGACAGTACAATTTTAAAGCCATGCTCTTGAAGTACCTTACTAGCATTGTTAGAAGGAACTGGCGGACGATTAAACTTTTGATTATAAATGTGCTGTCAATGAAATACTGTAAGTGTAAAAAAGGAATATATAAACTGGGACTAATGATATGATGTGTCGGGGTACAGTGAATTTGTTCATAATCCAATACGAGTGGAGAGAGTTGTATGACCAGATTTGTTTATGCCATTTCATCATCTTTACGGGAGGTTAGGTAGTCATGTGGATCTCCCGGTCATAAACACTTGATGCATAATTAAAAAGTCTAAACAGTACAGAGTGGGCGTGGATTTCAGACAATTTCAAAATGTTTGGTTGACCAAAAAGAATCTAACCCATGTTTAAATGAGTTGATACTGGAGGACATTACTAGTGTTGCAGGCAAACTATTCCAAGCTTGGATCACTCTTTTAATGTTAGCCTTCAATTCAATCAAATTCTCTTTACTGTTGATGTAAAAATGGTGTGTCGCTGATTCAGTTGCTGCACTGGAACCTGACATAATCATTGATTGGGATTATTGGATGAGGAGGGTGAACTGATGACATGCAAACACAATGGACTGTGGGGGTGGATGAATTACTGATTACTAATCTCATATTACAAAGACATCTCACTTTACTGTAGCGCTGGAAAGGCTGCTTTAGCTACAGCCGGGGTAATAATATCCAAGTCCTTTGGAAGCGCATAGAGATGTTATTCATAATGTGTTATGCTCTATACAAGAACTGACTAGTATTATTATTATGTATTCTCCTGTCCTGTTTGATTGAATAGAACACAATTTTAAATCAAAGTTGTTTACTCTATAGGACAGGCAGATAATCCTTTCTTACAATATGCTTGTATCAACAGTTAATAGGACAGAGAAACAAATTTTCTAGATCTAACTGAATTGGGTCTACAGATTGAACAAACCTCATTGTCTCCTTTTTTGTTAGGTATTAAGAAAAGAAGAATGACTGGAAACCAGAAGAAAAGGGGAAAATCTTTGCAATCAATGACTGATGCAAGAGAGACAATAGGTAAGAACATCAAAGTTATATTTTGTTTTTTTATGCTGTTTTTATTGATTGTACTTGTTTTTTTTATCTGTATGAATGCACTATATTTTGTGAGTGCCTCTGATTTAAAGGAGTCTGTTTAAATATATAAATGAATGAACGAATAAATAGATAAATAAATGAAAATGAATAAATAAATAAATAAATAAACTAGAATTTTAATTCGTCTTAAGGACGAATTAGGTGATCTGTCTGTGAATCTGCTGATCACGATCTAATTTTTGATCATTATAACCATGTCAATGCAGATCAATATGATCATCATGATAATAAACGGACTTTTATTAACGAAAGAACATATTAAATACAGCTAAAAGACAAAAAGTATTTTGTGTAAAAGATCTTGTTTTTTTAGAGAATGCCAAATGCAATTTCACGAGTGACTACACGAAATAGTGAAAATAATGTTGCCGGAATCCATGAATGTAGAATCAAGTATTGAGAAAAATCAGTACTAATAGAGGTTACACACAAATACATGAGCCAAAAAAAAAAAATGTCTAGAGAGTTTGGAACCAAGGACCCTCGAGATAAAAGGCAGGTACGCCATCCATTAGACCACAAAGCTTCTCATTTTTTCATCATACAAAGAATTACTATTATTTCAAGTTGACTTATGGCAGTGAAAATTGGCATTGTGATATGCCTCTATAAATTCTCAATTTTGAGGATAAAAATTATAAAAATGAAAATTTTAGAAAATATTTAGTAAGAGTATAAACTCAGCTACAATATGTCGAAATCTAGGCGAAAAACGACTAACAAATAAGGAGTTATAGTCATATTTGCAAAATTATTAAAACGTCATAAAACAAATATGGAAAATTTTAGTTCCAACGCCATTTTGATGACGTCACGATAAAATTAAGGGTCAAATGTGACATGAAATCACATCTACAATTCACACCCTATCCGAATATAAAAGAAAATTTAGTGGTCAATGGACTATCTGAAAAGTTATATTGAATTTTGTAAAGGCATGTTTTTGCACATATTTGACCTATTGCGAACGCGCGTGTGCGCACGTAATTCAAACCCTTACGGAGGCTAATTCCTTTATTACTGGTCGTAGAAAGTCTGTTACGGTATCAAATTATTAGGAATTTCATAAAGAATGAATTGACGTAAAAGAAGGTGCGATTATACGTTGCGTAAGAACATTACGCGCGTAAACGCGCGCAAAAACCTGTGAGCGCGCAAATTCCTGAAATGCTTAGAATGACCTGAAACATACTCTACTTTGATCAAAAGGTGATTTTGAGCATTTTAAAATTTTGATGGCGTGTACATGTGCGTCGTGACCTTTTCATGACCTCTGATGACGTGGAAAGTTGACCCTTGATCTAAAGTTAATTTGATGTTAATATTGTTCATTTTTGATGATTGATGATGAAGATATTGTTGATAATGTGATTTTACAAAATGGCGCGTAGATGACGTCACGATGACCATTTGACATTGAACTTGTTTCGTACACATTGCATGATAGCTGTGCATAATTGATAATATTTTGATGAATATTGATAGAGCACTTTTTCTGATTTTAGTGGAACAAGAAAAGGGTGGAAAAAGAAAAATGAATAATAAAAATGAATAATAAAAATGAATAAAAAAGAAACTTTGTAGAAACATAAAAGGTGATCTGTCAACAGACAGATCACCTAAAAAATAAATGAAATATGATAACAAAGACCTGCCTTTCCACTATTGTAAACAAAGGAGGAGCTAAGTGAGTGTCAATGAAGGGGGGGGGGGTAGTGTAACAGCCAAATAGTCCATATGGAATATGAAAAGCATGGATGGGAAAGCATCAGTAATTGTTTCAAAGATTAACTCTGCCTGATAAATCTGTTTGTAATTGTATTACATCTATTATATTTTATGCTACTTTCAAAGTAGGAATTACCATTTTCCAGATAAAACAACTTCTTTTTGTACAAGAAATCCAATACCAAGCGATTTCCCCACAATACTATTGGGGTGTTGCAGAAGCATAAATTTAAAAAATGAGAGCAAGTCCTGTCATTAAACCATGGACCATAGGTCCATGATTAAACACAGGTTTGCGAGTGATTTGCATTCAGGTGCAGCATAAATTGCAATGTCATATATAAAGAGGGATAGCTGATCATACATCACTCATGTATTTCAAATGTTAACAGCTGATGGTTATCTGGCTCATGCCACCTTGGACAACCCTAGTGACAACCAATCCTTGAACCAGAGCAGCAGGATAGAGAACCGAGACACGTCCCCCATATCTAGTAGTGGAACAAGATCAGCAGCTTCCTCAGGATCCATACTGAAAGGCAGCAAGAACAACCGACAGCGTGGCAAACAGAAGAAGAAATATTCCATTCTCTTCACAGAAAAACCACTCTCGAAGGCATATATCAGTAAGTTTTGAGTGGTCATTGATTTTTCTTTCCCACTCCAGATCACTTTGAGAGAGGTTCAACCTCCCTCATTGTCGGGGGAAACTCCCTGAATTAAAAAACAATTCCCCTCTTAAAGGGGTGGTCCAGGCTGAAAGCTTTTATAGCTTAATAAATAGAGTAGAATTCACTGAGCAAAATGCTGAAAATTTCGTCAAAATCGGACAACAAATAGCAAAGTTATTGAATTTTAAAGTTTAGTAATATTTTGTAAAAACAGTCGTCATGAATATTCATTAGGTGGGCTGATGATGTCAGATCTCCACTTGTTCTTTTGTATTTTATTATATGAAATTAGGTTTATTCAAATTTTTCCTCCAAGAACTAGAAAAATTGGATTGACAACTGATTTAGTGCATTAGATATTTATCGCTGCAACTTATTTCATTATAAGGGAGACATATTATTCACACAAGTATGAAATAATGAAAAAATATGATTTTATGAAATAACATAAGAAAACGGAAAGTGGAGATGTGACATCATCAGCTCGCCTAATGAATATTCATTACGACTGTTTTTACGAAATATTGCTAAGCTTTAAACTTCAATAACTTTATTATTTGTTATCCGATTTTGATGAAATTTTCAGCGTTTTGCTCAGTGAATTCTGCTCTGTGTATTCAGACATAAATATTTTTAGCCTAGACCACCCCTTTAATATTCATCAGCTCCTGCTTTAAATGTAGAGTTGCATCGTAAAATTCTTGGATGCGTTTTTCGGCCTCTTTGTACTGTTATTCACATGCAGAGGAAGTGATGTCTCTGTTTTGCTATGGCAAATAAGACTATTTGCTACAAATTACCACGTTACAGATATCACTAATTTATATGATAATGATTATACTAAAAGCAGCTAATTTTTGGATTAAGCTATATCTGAGCTAGGTGGGTTGCCTAAGTCAAATGCTACACCAAGAATATTAACACAAATTGCATCAATGTAGGTAAGGGTACTTATCTGACATCTAAATTGTTGCATCTGCTATTAAAGCCTTCTTTATCAATATTATCAACATAATAACGTGCAGCAAGCATCAATCCATACATGTGTCTGCAGAAGGTATCTATATGTAGGCTTACAGAGGGATAATATTAGGCTTAGTAATATTCAATGGTGATTATTCTTTGCACCCATTTCCCTCTGCCAGTCAAACCTGATGAAGGAGATGGAGTCAGACGGACCAAACGTCAGAGAGTGCGCCCTCTAGAGTACTGGCGCAATGAACGTCCCCTCTATGAGCGTCGTAAGTCAGGTGGCTTAGCCCTTGCTGGTATCATCTCTCCTGAAGCTCCAGACAGAATGTCTTCAAGGTCTGTCAGGTCTCTCAAGAAACAAGCAAAGCGTAAGTTATTACTAGGTCCCTGTAACATACAGCTTAATCAACCATTGCTGATAGAATTGCTGATAGAATCTCTCAGCCACTCAACCTGGGGTGACAGAGCCTTCTACATCTCTGGACCAAAAATGTGGATATAGCCCTCCCCAATTTATCAGGAGAGCAGAGACCCAATCAACTTTTGAGTCTTACCTGAAGACCTTTCTGAGCCCCACTCCAACATTATTTCAAGAATAACTCAATTGTAGCATTACTAGGACAGTACTTGATTGAATGATGATCCTAAGCACTGTTTGAAGACATTGAAATTTGTGAGATATTTCCCATTTTTGAGCAAGCGCCATGAGCGTCCAGCTAAGGCGGATACCGGCGCTTGACAAGAACCCATCATCATCATAATGATTAATCATGTGGCTGTTTTCTACCATTGATTGCATTTATTATTCTGTATGGTCAATCGTAAAGAGAAAAGGCTTTAAAGTTTATATTACGGGGCTAAGGAAATGTAAAGATGACCACACACTTGATCATATACCTATCACTCATTTCTTGATTTCTCTGAAGATGTATAAAGATTAGAGCTGATATCTGTGGTGATCCACATGATTTTGACTCTGTGAAGAGATCTTAACAGCAGCTCAGTAATAAGTTGGTCTAGGCCTGTGATATCTACCGTGCTCTTATGAATATAACCAACATCAATCCTCAAATAAATGTGATCCTATAAATCATTCATATATTTTTTCCTTCAGCTAAAGGTCATCTGCCTGTGACGCCAGCTCATATCTCAATCCATGCTTCACCACCAGTTGGAACCAGTGACGTCTGTTTACCCACTGTCAATGTAGTTAACCCTGAGACAAATCAAGAGGTTGCTATTGGTGAGTGCTTCCCTTTCTAGGTAGTCTAGTAAATTCCAAAATGCAATACAAGCCAATGATGCTATCGACTATATTTTATTCAATTCAATTAATTCATCTGACATCCTTTAAAAAATATATGAACGGGTTATGAGATATTTTGTAGAGACAAAGTTCTGATAAAGTGCTAGATGTAAAAGCAGAATAGTATTTTTGTTCAATTGAAACATAGGTTTTACAAAGAACACTCTTACTATTCTAATCCATTTGAATTTAACTGGTTGATTATGCTGTAAACTGCATTTTGATTGATCTCAGCTGGGCCCAGTCTCTTATGTTTAACCTTTCAATTACATTGTGCTAATCCATTATCTGCCAATTTGAGAAGCGGTGTATAAGCCCTCTGATCAATTATCTCGAGATGATTGTCAACTATGTTATTAATCAACCCTCAAATTTTTAAAGTCAATATTAATTTCTAGCATATATGTGATTGAATTTTGTTAGATGCTGTGGCTACGTCTAAGATGCTCAAATTCACTGGTCCAAGTGGTTTACCTGCCAAACCAGATGATGCCATCACAATCACTAAAGCACTCTCACAGAAAGCATTTGCAGCAGGTATAGCTATCATCCTTATTTAATAATATATAAATTTATGTTCACTGTATATGAGTGTGATAGTATGGCATATTACATCCTCTCAACTGCGTTCTCATGAGTTCTCAAAGGTTAAATACCAATACGTCAACTTGTCCACTCATCACATGGTCTATCTTCATTTAGTCTAATGCTATTCCTTCCATCAACGTTAGTTTATTTACAATGCATGAGTTCTAAAATAACAGAATTTTAATGTCACTCTGAAGATGTTACTCTGAATGTCATATTTAGTACATTAAATTACAGCATTATAAATTTTGTTCCAATATTTTTTTTTATTCATGTAGAAGATATTGATATTTGATAGTGTAGAGGATGCTGAATGTAAAATACAAAATTTAGAGATCTAGATTTCTCATAGTCTATGCCAAGGGAATTATTTTACTTCTCACATTTTATTTATTTAAAAAAAAAAACTTCTGATTGCTAGGAAAAACATTTCAACTATGTTCTGTACAGTCCTATTTAAAAATTGCTTCACTGAGGAAGTTTTGTATAGCAGTAATTAAAATTGTGGGAAACCTCTTGATGCAATCCTAGGAAAATTATTCCTTGTCTATAATATCACAAAAAGAGCTCAAATCATTATTTGTTTTGTTTTCTGATAGGTGTTCTGACGGTCCGACCATTTGGTGAGAAAGGTTCTCAGCTAGTAAGACGGGACACCATGGTTTTTTATGTGGTTCGTGGCAAAATTGCTATGACCCTTCATAAGACGAGCCAAATATTACAGAATGGAGACTGGTTCTTTGTGCCAAAAGGTGAATATTATCCTCCACAACATTGATTTTCAATTGTTTTAACCCTATCTAGGCCAGGGTATTTTGGGAGTTCCTGTGGCCGGGGGGGGGGGCTCCCCAGCCCCCCCCTAAGATCTCGGCCGTCGATCGCGCCAAAAATCGGCACACGGGTTGCCTGGGACATAATCTACAAGATCGTATAGTAATTTATTTCATGCGAATTGTTGTTAAGTAATTATGCTAATTTATGCGTAATTAGTGCGAAATCATACTTTTTCCTCTAACTCCCTGAATAAAGCTCATAAAGGAACTAATTTTTGGTATAGAAACTCTTTGTGGTGTCCTTAGCAAGTGTACAGGAAAAAAAATTGTGATATCAAATCGTTTTCTTATGTATTGTTTTTTGCAATTTCTTATGTATTTCTTTGTTTTTTGACCTTTTGTTTTTCATTGGGTTTTTTTAATGAAATTTGTTGGAGACTCTTCTGTGATCATAAAAAGCATAAAATGAATACATTTAGACTAGCAAAACTAAAAAATAATCATACATTTATGAATTTTGGTTGAAAACACAATTTGCATTGACTTTGTACACGAAATCACGTTTTTGAGCAATTTTCGGTCTGACATGCACTTACATAATGTTACGTAAATTCGGAACCACATACCCGGGTGACGCAAAATTGGTCTCAAAAATTGCGCAAGACTTGAAAGTAAAAAGTCAGCGAGCGGCGCGGTCAAAAAATTTTGCATGGCGAAAATATCGCGCGATTTGTTGAGGGGGGCCTCCGAGGCCCTCCCCCTGGCCTAGATAGGGTTAAAGGTCAAGTCCACCCCAGAAAAATATTGATTTACATCAATAGAGAAAGATCAACAAGCATAACGCTGAAAATTTCATCAAAATGGGATGTAAAGTAATAAAGTTACGGTATTTTTAAGTTTTGCTTATTTTTCACAAAACATATGCACAACTCGGTGATATGCAAATGAGAGAGTTGATGTCTCTCACTCACTTTTTATTGATTGAATTATAACATATTTCAATTTTTACAGATTTGACAAGAACGACCAACCTAACTGAACCATAAAATGATAAAACAATGGCTATTCCAGATGTTCAGGAAGATTTAAAATGTTTCACATTTTAATCAGGAGAAAATCGAATTACTTCATATTTCATATAATGAGATAAAAAAGAAATAGTGAGTGGATGATGTCATTAGTCCCCTCATTTACATACCAACCAGGATGTGCATATAACAGATTTATGAAATTAAGCGAAACTTTAAAATGTCATACCTTTCATAGTTTATATCCGATTTTTATGGAATTATCATTAAGCTCTTTGGATTTTTCTATTTTCATTCAAATTAACTTTTGTTGGGGTTGACTTGTACTTTCAATTATGTTTAAAGTCAATTTGCTTTGAGATTTATTTGGAATTAGTTGATACTACATTCTATGGAAAGCAATAGAACCCCCTGTAGCCTACTTGCATGTTAGGGGCTCAGCCATTTGTGATTATCTATCAAATCAAATTACAGATAATTGCTTTCCCTGACAAATATCCCTCTTCAAATTGTTCCTGTATTACTTTTTTAGTGAAATTTTATGATATGTAGGAAATGCTGCATTTTCCACAGCAATGAAAGAAAATTACAACATGTGTATGTGCAACTTATTTCCACATGATTGACTGTTTTTCAAGTTATTGTCCTTTTTGTAATTCATTTTAGGTAATGTCTATAACATCAAGAACCTGAGAAAAGATGAAGCGAAGCTTACCTTCTTTCAGCTGAAAAGTGCATGAAAATCAACGGAAGAAAAGAGAATCATAAACAGTTCATAATAGGATTCACCTTCTGGGTATTCATGATCATAACTCTCTTAAATTGGCAATGAAGAAAGAAGATGACATTTTTGCGAGGGAGTGTAATACCTTTGAAACCGGACATGTGTGGAAAAACTCTTCCAATCGAATAAAAAGCATAATGATGAAAATTTTATTGAAATCGGATGCTCAAGGGCGTAGGCTGGTTTGAGCATGGGGAGGTGCTCATCTTGGGGGAGGTGGAACTAAAGTTTGGGAAATCAGCTGTTGAAAGTAGAATCAGTACAAATCAGGATGGTATGCAGATAATTATTTTAAATTCTTCTGCTAGTGTAAATGTAAAATAATTAAAGTTGACATATGTGAATATTTCACTGTACATAGCATATATTTAGCGACATTGTAAAATTTGTAAATATTGAATCCTTCTACATATTATGTGTACTGCAGGGTCTTAATTCATCTAAGGCAATTGAAAGCTATCGCTGTGGATGCCCTTGCATTAGTCACAATAGCCCTCTTATTTACCTCTGAGATTCATTGTGCCTATTTTTAAACTTTTATCATTAGTACTGTACATAATATAGAAATTAGCCCCCCTCCCCCAAGAGTATTTTGCATTAACAATATGAAATTTTAAGTTTAAGTACATCTTAGGTACTTTTGGTGTGGAATTGTACTTGTTCGGTCTTGTAAAAATTTAATGGTTTAGAAAATATTCTCCCATTTCTTCATCCTATTTCTTCATTCCATTGTATGAAATTTGATCAAAGTATTTTAGATTCTTCTTTTGTACTGCCTCATAGGAGCATCTGAATTTTCAAGTCATAAACATGTTTCTGCTTTTTTCTAAATAAAGCAGCATGACAGTTTTTATTTTATTGTACTTTGTCAAATTTGGCCACGAGCCTTGCACCAACCATGTCCAAATTTTCTTAGATAAGAATTTGGCTTTTCAATCTCATTTCCTTTCCTTAGCTCTGTATATAAACATTGAATAAATTTATGTACATATACATTGTAAGATAAAGTGTAAATAATTTGTAGACAATTTGTAAAATAAACCTGTAATAATCCTTGGTGATGTATTTTATACCCACTGTAGAGTTATGTACAAAACACTGTTCATTACATTATATACATACATGTAAACTGTATGCAGTGGGAAATACTCAAATAACCATGAATTGTGGTGTGGGGGGGGGGGGGGGTTGCAAGGTGAGCAAGTCTTGAAATTAAAGTATTATTTCTCCTGTATTATTGCAATTTAAAGATCTAAATATTTTACACACAAACCCAACAAAATTACATACAATTAAAATGTTAAAAAGAACAGGAAAGGAAGATTTTGTGATTGATTAAGATTAATGTTTTAGCTTACTTTGTATAAGAGCACTTTCCAATACCTGAAAACATTGCAGACATGTTTTATGTGTTCTGTGACAGTCACAACACCTTCTGGCATACATGTACAAAGTGAATTGCAAAGTTCTAAAATCATGAATATATACTCATTAATTTCTTGTCTGGAAGCCAATTTATGAAATATGTTATTGAATTGGTTAATTGCCACTTGGTCCACACACACTTTTCTACTTTCCATTTGCCCAGGCTCATCCTACATGGTCTAATCTTAGTTCATCTATTAGTTATTTCTGGCCTAATTGTCATTAGGTATATTCACTATTATGTCTAATTTTTAGTTTAAATAGCTTTACCCCTTTTTGTCTCGCCCACCAGAGGTGAAGGCGAGACTTAGGGATCCACATGTCGTCCGTCCGTCACAAATCTAATGACACATAACTCCACAACCGTAAGTCGCTTTTCAACCAAACTTGGATGGTAGATGGACTTGGGGGACCTGAATGTTATGCTGCAGTTGGAGGTTACATGGTAAGGTCAAAGGTCATTTTCAGGTCAACGTTAAAGTTTACATGCAAGACTCTCTTATGACACCTAACTCCGCAACCATAGGTTGCTTTTCAACCAAACTTGGATGGTAGATGGACTTTGGGGACCTGCATGATATGCTGCAGTCGGAGGTCACACAATAAGGTCAAAGGTCATTTTCAGGTCAACGTTAAAGTTTACATTCAAGACTCTCTTATGACACCTAACTCTGCAACCGTAAGTCGCTTTTCAACCAAACTTGGATGGTAGATGGACTTGGAGGACCTGCATGTTATGCTGCAGTCGGAGGTCACATGATGAGGTCAAAGGTCATTTTCAGGTTAACCTTGCCTAACTCCGCAACCGTAAGGTGCTTCTCAACCAAACTTGGATGGTAGATTGACTTGGGGGACCTGCATGTTATGCTGCAGTCCGAGGTCACATGATAAGATCAAAGATCATTTTCAGGTCAACATTAAAATTTACGTGCAAGGCTTTTAAGGCAAGTGTTATTCCATCCCAGTCATATTACAATGAAGTTTCGATACAATTCTGTTGCATGCCCTCGCGAATCACGATATTTCTGGTTATTTTCATACGTGGGCGAGACACAAAATCACTTTTGCCTTGTTTATAATATCCATTCGAATGAAGACCACTTAGATTTTATGGTTAGATGAACTGTGTATGAACCAAATTTTCTTCCATAAATTTACAATCCTAAGTAATGAATAATAAGAACCAATAAACAAAGTGTAAATGAGACCATCTGTGTATTTGACTAAATGAAAATAAGACTAGTTAGGCATTAGACCAGAGGGTGATTCACAAAGATTTGAGTATGACTCGTTAGAGTCTCACTTAAATGCCTAGTTACATTGTGTTATAAAATGCATGACTGCATTGGTCAGACTATATGGATAGAAGATGCTCACTGCTATGTATAAATAAGATTGTGCATTAACATTATATATGCACCAGCATTTGAGTGTGACTCTGATCATGCGAAAGTTACATAAGCAATTGAACAGAATCAATTGTAGACCAAATAGATTGTCCAAGGGCACATTTCTTTAAGATAAATAAAACAAATTCCTCATTTCTGTATCTACCATGGAAACGTTGATTGGCCGGTTACCATAGTAGTTGCCATGACAGATTTACCATAATTTATAGGTCATTTATGAAATTTGGCCTCTAGGCCCCATAACACAAAGATTTTCATTTGATTGCGAATATGAAAGCTGATTTGATTCCTTTTCATGTTTTGAACAAAAGGCATGCTGAAAATAACATTTAGAAGATTGGAGGCTTTGTTAACTCAAGTTTTAATTACATTATTCAAATAGGACAAAATGTCAGAAAGGTGATGAACTTTATTTGGATTTTGTGAAAAATAAGGCAACATGTTTATTGTTTAAATGAAATTTGTATCATCATGCCTTTTCTTTATGTTTTAAGACTCAATGAAAATGTACATTTCCATCAAATATTCCATGAAAATAAACCCTGCAAAACTGAAAATGGAGAATTTGTGTAAAATGTTAATCTTTTTAGAATACTCAGTGAATGCTATATATGTGTTGTCCATGTAAAATGTCATTAATCAGTGGTGTATGGGGGAATGGCAAGGAGACATTGTAGGATTGGGGTGACCAGCAAAATAATAAGTAAAATATAACCATAAGTAAAATCATGATTTAAAAAAAAATCAAAATGAATGAAAGAAAATAATTATACAAAAGTTTTGCTCTTTTACTTTATAAATGTATGGCCAATTAAGACTTCCTGTATTATTGTGTCTTCTGCATGCCTCCCCCGTTTTTTGCCAAATATATTACTGTAAAATGAAAAAAAATGAAAATCCCTAATTTATTGTTCGAAATAGACATGAAATGAAATACTCCGAAAATTTGCTTTGCCCAATTGATCGTGGGCCCGGCAGCCACTGTGCAGCGCCAGATCGACGAGGCTCTATCCCTTTCATTGTTGAACGCCAAACAGGGTAGCAGCGACTCCCATCTTTTATCATCTTTTGGTCTGACGCGGCCGGGGTTTGAACCCCCAACCTCTTTAAACTGAGCCAACACACCGGTGTTAACATGCTGTATACATGCATGGCCAAATTATTTCCAAACACCCCCTAAAATAAAATTATAAAAATGACCCCCTATATTCATGGGTATTGCATACCCCCCCCCCCCCTACCACAATCTGGAAACTAAGAGGAAAAAGTCTCGGGGGAAAGAATACCCTAAATACTTTTGACCCTGCAATTGACCATTATCCAGTCTTTCAAAACCACCCTTATTTTTGAAAATCTGTGTTCTGATACTCTTAACGAGTGCACGCATGGCCCGCATCCATTACTGAAAAAAAACCTTTAAACACGTTTTTTTGGGGTCACGTGTGTACAGCAATATCTTTGACTGCCCCCCTGGGGGCCAAATTCACCTTGCACTCATAGAAATCACCCTCACCCCTCCCTCCACTAATCAATGCATCTCTAAACTCAATGCTCCTTTCCTCCATCACTTGCTTCTTCCATGTCTTCTTTGGTTGCCCCCCCCCCCCTGGGGGCCAAATTCACCTTGCACTCATAGAAATCACCCTCACCCCTCCCTCCACTAATCAATGCATCTCTAAACTCAATGCTCCTTCCCTCCATCACTTGCTTCTTCCATGTCTTCTTTGGTTGCCCCCTTCTCTGACCAGTCACCTCAAGCCCCCCTAAAACATGATCCCTTCTCAACACATGCCCAAATCAACCTACTCTGTTCGCTTTCACCATCCACCGTCTCTTCCAAACCCAACCAACATCTACATCATAATATCAGTCTTCTTCCTTTAAATCACCTTCAAACCAACACATCGGCTCTCACCACTGCTCTCTCTGTCCTCAGAATCCCAATCTTGTTTTGAACATAGTACTTTTTTTCAAGAAATAAATCAAGACATAGGGTAATTTTACTATAGACATGGCACTTTAATGACAGATTCATTTGCATGATGATAAGATAGCATACAAGTAGTACTTCACACATAAGAATACAATCACCTACAACAATAAAGAATAATCACTTGCAAAGTTTACTGCAGAAATTAAATGTCTGATATCACTACTAATTTCAAATATCACACAAATTTGGATTTTTCATCAGAATGGTTTGAGAACTTCCTTCATTTCAAACCTTGTCTAAATGTATGTTGCTCTTTATAACCAGTAAGATTGACAAATACTTGTCTTGTAATATACATGTAGCTTTTGCTGAAGACTCGGAAATATACACTTTATCTTACTTATAATTCTAATCCACATGTACTTTTTCAGTAGAGTTTATGGCATGAAACATCAAATTAAACTGCTCCACAAAATTAACACTTATTGATTTTATAATTAAAGGTCTCAAAATCCTTGATTGTCGTATGTAATCTCCCTGCATGATAATTTACACTGATATTTCAACGGATACTACCTGTATATTACATATATCAAACTTTCTGTTAAAATAAGTGTCTAGATTTTAACAATAAGCACAAACGGCCAACCACCTCCAATCCCAGATTGGACAAAATTTGATCAGATCAATTATCAATACATTCATGTAATAATTATAACACTTTACCTCATCAGAAGTCAGCATGCTCTACATATCAATAATGCAGCAAATTAATGTGACCACATTTGTAAACTTCAGTGTTTTTTTGTAAATGTTTGCATTAGTTATACACAAGTGAACGTCAAATTATCAAATGGGGAAAATAAATATTTCAATTCAATTAAAATGTAGATGTTGGTTTCAACAAATAATTTCCTGCCAGGTCCTCTTTTACCAAACCTGGGTTGGGTGCAGCATGACTGGGATACATTTCTTGCAGGACATTCCTGGGGTGGGACATCCCTCTGATTAAAGAGTTATGGTCAGAACCACTACACCATAGTGCCTTCATATAAAAAAACAAAATTATAATCCACTGTATTCTCCATGGTGAAGAGATTATTAAGATCTACACTGGAAAGTATGTGTATTTGACCAGTCTTAACTTGTGTTAGATTTATCTTGAAACTTCAACTGCCCCCCTCCCCCATTCTCTTTATATTTCTCAATAAGAAAAATTGGCATGTATCCCATCACAGGAAACACCTGGTCGAATTTATGGCCATAGTATTTTCTAGTGACAATAAGATTGCAAATGTTTATTTACAAAGTTATGTTCAATATACATGTACATGTGCTAAAGCGTTTTTAGCTATTACCACATCTTGCTAATCCCAAGCAAATAAAAAAAAAAGATATCGAAGCAGAAAGTATCCACTTCTTGATGATTTTGTGATCAGTTTGAGAGCAATGCATTTTCAAATTACAACATTCCAGGAAGAAGAAATACACAAGATTGGAAACAGTGATTAACACTGTATACACATTCAATACTATCTTGCATAGCAAATATAATGTAAAGGATAATTTATACAACACCCAACCAAAGGTGCGGAAAAAAGCTTCTAAATCTAATTACACTGTACTTGGAATGACAAAAATAGCTTCAGCTTGGGAAGAAATTTGACTTAGACATGAGCTACAAAAAGGGAAGAAATAAATTTCATGAAAAGTTTACTTAGCTTTGGGCGAATACCCGTCATTAAAAGTGTATTTCATTCTGCTCTAATGTACATTAATCTCAAACCACACAACGAAATTAAGCAAAATATTGATAAATGGCAGTTATGTTATAATCTTGACTGTCCTGTACTAGAATAATGCACCAAAAGTTGCAGCAGACATTAAAAATGATCACACAAGAGCTGCGTTCTTGTGCGACAGGCCAGAATAGTCAAGATAAGGGATTTGGAAAGTTGCTGTGAAATCTTGCAAGCCAGGACATTTGTGAAGCTTTCTATCTCAAACCATTTACTTTCATTCACAGAGTGTGCATATTTGTATAAACACCTTCTTAATGATAATGTCAAACTATTTTTTTTCTTGTAGAAGGGTACTGAAGAAGAAGCACAAATTTAGCATTTGAGAAGGAAAACGAACATAAATATACTGTTTAAAAAGCACTACTCACACACAATGATATACATGTAGTATAGTAAAAATATTTCATCATACACATTATGATATGAAAGGGATACTCTAACCTGAAATTAATATGAATTGAATAGTAGCAAAACACTTGATATTTCATTAACATTGGACAAAACACACAAGATAACTTAATATATACCATTAAAACCTGGCATTATTTCTGTAAAACAGCTGTATGCAAGTTTACGCTATGAGTGAAAAGATGTCATCTCCATCCATTTTATTTGAATTTCATTACACATTTATTAGAAATTTGCCAACTTGCAAGGGCAAAAGTAATTCAGAAATTTCAATGGCACTTTCAAATTAATTTTAGTATATATTTTCTTTTTAAAATGTTTAAGCACTAAATGAAAGATACTTGTACAAGAAAAAAAACAATGATACAGTATATGCAACATTTTTTTCAACAATTTTTTTTGTAATTTCAAGCTTCAAAAGTTATTTAGCCAAATTGTGGTGAATTTGCCCTGGACAGGAATGAATTCATTGAAGCCATTCAATAAATAAAAATTTCAGCTTGGGGTACCTTTAAAATGGAATGCTGCAGTAAAATCTTATCTACATTACCTTCACACAAAACAAAAACATCTATAAATTTTGCAACCCATGTATATTTGAGCTAAAATCAATAAACACATTTTCCCTATTGCTCTTGTTCATGCTTATACATGTACATGTATATGCATGTATTTATCATACTTTTGGTCATATTATATACATTGACCTACATGTACATTTGAGATTAATGCAGGCAGTTTATTTCTTCAGAGTTAAAATGTTATGTACTGGATAGAATGCCCATTCATATCTGCAGTTGTAAGTACACGTAAGAAAAATCAAAATCTGCTAACGGGAAATTAACTGTAAATTGGATGCTGAGTTATATCATAAGTGATAACACTACAACCTCTCTCCACCAAAAGTAAGTTACTTTCAAATCCTTTGCAGAATTACTATGGATAATTACATGGTTAAAGTAGAATCATATATTGAAAATCGTAAAATGGAGAATCATATATCAAAATAAAGGAGAAAATAAGGAGAACACGATGGTGTACATCATTTATCATGGAGACCGATGAAACTCAGTTAATTGATAGTTTAAAGTTCTCTCTCTGAATGCTTCAAACACGCAGAATTACGTCCGCGAAATTGGGGATTTTTTATGACGTCACTGTCTGTACGAGAGGCGTGATTGGCTCTCCCACGTGAAGCTCCACTTGCATGCAAAACCTGTTGCGAGGGTACGTTTTCTCCACATTGTCACTGAATACCTGGCGATCCCGAAATGAAAGAAAACCCAGAATTTTATCTAGATTTGGATTTTCAAATTGATGATTTTGAGATGAACAGAATGATGATGAAGTGAACAACAAAGTGACGTAGTTGGAGGTAAATTGGGGGAATTACGCCGATGATGATGATCATGAAAATTCAACTTGCAACACATCACAAGTCATGTACATGCCGATTCGCTAACAATTCATGCAGCTGGAAGTGTTAGCTACACAGCGCGGGCAAAATTGAATTCATGAAAATGAATAACCACATCCAGACAGAGTCTATCATAAGAAGGAATGATATAACTGTACTTACAAACAGGTGAATAATCCGAACCTGAAGGCAAATCAACTCAACGAATAGCAGCAGACGATATGGCATATGCACCGACGATAAACTTCATGTGGCTGGGATAGATCGTCACTCGTTCTGTTAGATGTAACTTTTATCTCATTAATTTGACAAAATTACGAAACTCAGGGAATTATTTATCTATATAAAAATGTAGTAACATCTCTTTATCATTTTTTAAATTACGATAAAACCTTTTTTGAAGGAAAACGTTGAGGTAAATTAAAATTAGATGTAAAAGATCATCCCCATCATTGTGTAGCATATGTGATCGTAAACAAACCATCACAACAACACATGCCGTATTGTTTGCTCGCCTTGACTGAGAGAATAGATCTATGCACGTGTTGCACAGCTCTCAATCAGCAAGGCGAGCAAGGAAGGAATACCGGTACGTACCGTGCATGTTTGAGATGGTTTGTTTGCAGTGACATACAAGCTACACATGTTTTACATGTAATTTTAATTTTAATATGCAAGTGGAGCTTCACGTGGGAGAGCCAATCACGCCTCTCGTACAGACAGTGACGTCATCAAATTCCAGTCAATTCAGAGACCGATGCGAGGCATATTTCGGAGAGGCATTTTAGCGTTTTTAATCGGCGATTTTCACCTCTTGTATTATTTTCGGTATTTTTGAATGACCCACTGATAATCCCCAAATCATTACCTTTCCATTGATATATAATAAGACCACATTCATAATCAATACATTTCTCCTTAAAGGAAAATCCTATATTGGTAAATTATATTGGGCAGAGAGATTTTTTCTATTTTTTTTTAAATTAAAAATCTGTTTATATCATTATTGACACCTAGGTTTGATTGTAGACCAGTTGTCATGGTAACTGAGATCAGAGATTTTATCATACCCTTCAAGTCTAAAGTACGTATACAGTTATACACAACTTATTTGCCCCTCTGGTAATAAAAAGTTGGTACCTAGATGTCAATCTCCATTTCTGAATACATTATACCATACCCTCATGAATATTTAAACAATGATTTAGAGTATATATCATGCATACACATTCAAAATTAGATTTAAAAAATGAATTTCTGTCTGTAATATGTAATTTCACTATCAAATGGCAGGATTATTATAACTCTATTACATGAATGGAATTTTTGCACATATCTGCTCCTAAGCAATCGGCTGACACTATTCCATTGGCTTGTATAAATAACTTTATATGTTAAAATGGATGATCCTTGAAATAAAGAGAGGGCTGGCATCCCCTGCCTGGATCCACCAATGCTCATAATAGTTTCAATGTCTCCTTTACATTGTCAAAATGCATCATCACATCAATAATATTAATTTTGTCATAGCACACATCACTACAAGAACATGTTTATATTGTACCCAATCACAAGAGTATAGAGAATACATGTATCAAATAAAATAAAGTTGCTCTCAGTGAAAGCACAATAAATATTTGGTCATACTGTACCAAGGTGACACAAGCAGTTTTTTTCTCAATCGTCTTTGACTCATATTTTATATTTTGTAAAAAAAAATCAGTAAAACTTCTGCAAAGAATAGTCAAAGGATCTGTATTCCATAAATATGTATAAGTATTTTCTTTCAAAAAAAATTGAAAGCATTGTATACATGAAACAGATAGGCACTTTCTGTACAATATAGATTGGAAATACACATGAAAGGGGCAACTGTGCTTGAGTAAAAAGGGATGGTGGCTTTCCACACAAATATTAAAAATCCAATGAAAAAGACGTGAATTAAGTACCAATAACTACACAAGTGCTTAGGTGAGCATGTATCTGTTCATATCTGCAATTGCATTTGGCTATACTTCTTGTTTTAGTTTACTAGGAGTAGCCTATATGAATACCTTCCTTGGAAATGACTGATACTGCATTGGGGGAAATCGTTTTTCCCCAATGGCTCTCGTTTTTTAAAACAGATTCGTACGAAAAGTGCATTAATGACTAGTAGGCTCTCATATGCATAAAAATATCAATCTTAATATTACTACCATAATATATGTTGACTGAATGCAAACTACATTTTAAAATCACTCACTTAAGAAAATCAAGAAACATGTAACAAGGTGGAAAGCATTCAATTATATAAGAAATGAAAACAAGATAAAGTAAATGTAAAACTCAAACAGTATTGCACTACAAGGACTTTCTAACTTCAAACATGGCAAAACTGTTAATTTAATTCTATATCAAATACAAATTTTAAGTGGTCTACCTGATCTTTAAACTACTAAAAATTACATTTCATTCCTACATGTAGATAATCTGCATAGCTAAATGCAACTACAAATCATCTGCAAATAGTACTGCCACCCTTACCCATAGTCATTTAATTGTTTAAAGAGTGATCATTTGATATATGTGAGCTTTTAAGGTATAGCATTAAAAAGTAGTTATTGGGGTAGTCTAGAGAAGGATAATGATGGAATATTGATAGATAGTAGCTCGGAACAAAAGACGGATTACCAGCATAAACAGCGGTTGGTCTATTTACACTTCCTATCAGTTAAGCCTCTTCTGGTTGAGATCCAGAAGAATACACCAGACAGTGGACTGTACTGTTTCCAGAAGAAGATCCTGTTGGATCAATTAATGACAGGATGTGACTATTGTCTTCCACAAAAACCTATTACTTGATCCCAGCCAAAACACTAATCCATGCTGTAATCTATCATTATTCTCTAACTTTATTATACACTGGCATTCCTACACATAAGGATGGCTGGATCACAACAAAGCATGTGATAGGGTGTCGTGGTCTTATGACACGAGTCTTCCAATCTGGGGGACATTGGTTCAATTCTCAGCCAGGGCATGTTTTCCTTTAGCAAGAAAATTACCCACACTGTGCTACACTCAACCAAATTGAAGTGAATGGGTTACTGGCTAAAAGGAATTCCTCTATTGCTTGATGGCCTACACCTGTATATGGCGGCTCTGCTACAGCCAGGATAATAATATGATACCAAGTGTCAAGAGCAGTAGAGTAGTAACTGTGGTATATAAAAATGGTCCATATTATTACTGTATCATTATCTGAGGATTATTTAGCATCAAAACAATTTCTTTTCCCATGCTATACAAAGATTTTTGTGTATCCAAATGAATACTTTTAAATTGACTATGAATCAGGGAGGTGGTATGTCATAGCATGATAATGACAAACAGAAAACTACAAATCTCATGAATTCCAAAGCCTCAAGGTCCTTTTATCACACTTAAATCACACATAATATTATAATTTTGTAATCCTTCTCTAAAAAAGATCTCAGCTTGCTTTCATATCACTTGCACATTTAGACAAGTGAATAGAATAAAAACACACTAAATACATGTAGTACATTCAGTATGAATATATCCCAATTATCACAAGATAGGCACAAATTATTTGGAAATGTACATTCCCCATTAAATAGTTTCTAAATCACTTCAAAATATCACTCTGATTTTATACACTGCATTTCAGTACGATAGAAATATATTGACAATAAATAGCAGAAAATGATTTAACTATTTACAGAATTTTCACTAGCCTATTTCATTGGACGGCGAGTTGATTAGAATTCCTATTACACATAAATCTTATTTTCAGAATTTAACACAATGAATAACATTAGGGATCTCATAATCATACTGAATATAAATCTCCCGATCTTATAATCAAATGTCTTTAACCCTAAGAAGGCTGACGAAGGGCTCTCTCACTCCTTACTGTTTTGCACAATAAGTTTGAATCGTAAAAAATTTGCAACATCTCCTGACTTTTTCCTTGAAAGTCTTGCACAACATTTGACATCAAATTTGAAAAGCCAAGATATGCAGTTTATCTGCACGTGAAACCAAAAATGACTCAAAAACATAATTTTGTGTAAATTTCAATAAAGGTACAACTGCTTTTAATATAAATTTAGGGAATGCATTATTTTTGTCATTAATAGAAAAAATGTATTGATAAAAAGGTTTTCATTGCTACAAAAGTGTAGCCATATAATATAAAGGTCCAAATGCAAAGAAATTCATAATGAATTCATAAAAGAAAATACACAGGAGATATTCACTGGAACCTCTGAGCAATATGATCTCCTAAAATAGCCAATCCTACTAAGGGTTAACATGTAAAATTTCATTTAGTATGACATTTATTTTTGTTCCATTTTAAGTCTCTATATATCAAATTCATTTGGACTTTGCTGCCAAAGGTACACTAATCTAAGTCAAATGATTCATGGATCTTAATGTGTAACTAAATTGAATTTCTCGATATTCAAATGTCTCTTTCAAGAATGGAAAAAAATCTTAAGATCTAAAAAAAAATAGTATAAGTGTTTCTACTCTCTTTGTAATCAAGCATTTGATGCAGGAAAACTGAAGGCTTAAAATTTTTCTCCCGAAGAAGAATCTATGTTTCAAATTATAGCATTGACATTGTATAAAACCCTCTTCAGATATGAAACTTAAAGAGGGAAAATTAGAGCAAATCAAGAAACTATAATAGTAAATTTGACGACAAAGGCTAATCATTGTGTACCTAAGACCTGCTTGATCAGTGTTCTCAAAGGATGGCACAGATTGTACACTTGGTAACTGCCACCTGTTGAGCTTGTCTCTGCCCTCCTGCACCTCCACCAAGGCTAGCTCTCCCAAGACTACTCTGGGTACGAAGGGACTCCCCTCTGCTTGGGCTACGTAGACTCTGAGGTGTTGTAGAGTCACCTGACCTGGAGTTGTTGGTTGTGATGATCTCAACGGCAGAGTCTTCAATCTTAACGGCTGGTTCCACCTGGATGGGTTTGGTGTAGCGTGTGATTTGATGAATCACATCTTGGTACTTCATCTCCTTATCAGCCTTGACCCCTGACCCTCCATGACCTCCGACCCCTAAAATTTAGACAAAGTCATCACATCAATTTCATTGAATTGTATGTACATGTACACAGTGTAAGCCAACATTTTAGCACACAGATATTTGCATGGTTGGGGCCCATTCAGCACAATAATTCGCTGTTATTTTTGGCATTTTGATTTTTTTTTCATATGCAGCAAAGGCAGTATAATGAAATGGAAAAGAAGTTTCTATCTACTGAGACAGTTCAGAGCATCCAATTTGTCAAGAACATATAATAGGTACATGTATCATGCAGACATGTAAATGCAAGTATCATAAATTAGACAGTCACATTGCGTTGCTCTAGATTTGTAACGTAGTCACAATTTATGCGCATTAAAAAATATCATATAAACGAGACCTTGTTTGTATTACAGTGACAATGTACTCTAATCCAGCTGGCTCAACAAATAAAATGCTGAAATCCTACTTATCTTGAACCTGATTTCTCATTGCATATTGATACATAACAAAGAAAGAGAGACCTTCTTACAAAGACTATTTTTTGCAATGCTTTAGAATCTGACTTACCATCAAAGGTAACATAGATGAGCTGAGATACAATGAGGGCCATACCCCCAGGAGGTGGCCATGGAACCTTCTTAAAGATGATAGGTATGATAGGTTTCTTGAGCTGATCAGCAAGGCTTAACTCTCGATTACAACTCTCTGAGATGATGTAATGAGGCGTGATACAGCACACAAACACCTGTATCAACATGGAAGAAAATATCAAAGTTATACTCTTGCTCATATACTGCTTATTAGTAAAACATTCTTATCAGAAGTCTTTAAGCACAATAACAATAATTACCCTGGCTTTAGCAAAGCTTCAGTGTTATGCGAACTGCGTATGAAGGAATATGTTCCTGCAGGTACTCATTTTACCTCACCTGGGTTGAGTGCGGTACTATGGATCAATTTCTTGCTGAAGGAAATTACCCAATGGCTTGGATTTGATCCCACGACCCTCTGTTTCAGAGTCTGTAGATTAATCCACTGGATCACAATGGACTATATATAATTAATGGTGATAATAAAGATGACTTTCAACAATAATGTAAATGGCACAACAAAGATGACCACCACTCACTGGTAGAGTGCCAACTTCATGAAAAGATTTCGGTTCCATCCCTGGCCACTGGACTATCATAAAAACAGACTAAAACTTTAGGCCAGAATTTAGATCGAAACCGAGTTCAGAAAATGGGCTAAATTTTTTACTAATGAAATATTCACATAAAGGTCACATGCCTATTATCCCTTGTGCATTTTTTTATTCTTTTTAATCATTTCATACATAACGGTATGCTTCAGGTAACAGATTAATACAGTCTCACAGTGATAAATCCAGCCCTTTATGTTGAACATGCATATTAATTTCATTAAATCTAAGTTAACTGTCATCTGCGCCCCCCTATAGTTTCATATTTGCTCTTTGTGCCCTTTCTATTTCAAGATTGTGGACCTGCCACCCAAACATACATACAGTATATATTCATATATTACCTTTGCATTGTGAATGCCTTCATAGATCTTATTATAGAGTTGGTCACCTCCTCCCATCTGACCAATGTCCATCCAGCAAGGAAAACCAGTCCGTTCTAAGTAATCTCTTAAATTCCTCACATCTTCCTGAATATCCCAGTTGTAACTGATGAAGACTGTAGGGGGCGCCTTATTCACATCTACAATGCAGATTCAATATAATACACAGCTCACGTCACACCAAATGAAGACAAATTAATCCAGATTTTTATGATTGCAATATTACATTTCATAATTTAACATAATTTTTCTTGTTGTAAGCTCTTTGGGCTATTCTGGAAAGAGTGAAGTATGTCAGAGCTACCAAATCTCACGCATTATGCGTGAGACTCAAGCATTTTGGACTCTTGTTCATCCCCTCAAATCTCCGTCTCACGCAACTATCACAGCCTATCCCCATATACATTGTACACAATGTCTGTGATCTCACTCAGATTCACAGAAAATCTCACGCACAGCTGGTCTTTGAACTTGGCATCTCTGGTACGTGTAAATAATAATTATGACAATCATTATTATTACTATTATATTAATAATAATAGGTCTCACCAATTTTCTAGAACTAAAACATCAATTGAAGAATAAGGAGAGAATATAACAGGATACCTCACTCATCATGACCATGAAGTACAGTATTTATTCTGTTAGAAGCTGCACACACATTTATGCTTATGAGGGGTATATTCCATTTGGTTGGTTAGTATGGTTACTGTACATGTATCTTTCAAAAATTTCTAAAATGATAAAACCCATGCCTCTTTCTTAGAAGCTTGTTATCAAAGGCAAGTTAAAATTTACAGTAATCCGCACATTAAATGGTATCATGAGTTTTGCCATATATTTCTACCATTTACTGCTTATAAGACTGATGATAAGTTTAATGAAATAGGGCCTGGCATACCTTGACCTTTCTGAATGACCTCTATGACATCATCCCTCTTCATCTGCTCTAGGTACGAGAGAAGCATCTCAACTGATAGAGCTGTATTGCCGCTGGTTTGGAACCAGTCAAGTAGGATGCATAATGCAGGGTTTGGTTCATCCTCAGTAAGCTTCTGTATCTTGGCCTTCTTGTATCCTACATGGTAAAAATACATGAACAGGGTATTTTTTCATACAAGTTGTCTTTTCTTGTCTTTTATCATTTGTGCATCATACTCAGACTAGTGCTTGGAAGAAAATGTGCTCCTGCCCAACCCCTCCTATGCATCTACAAGCCCTGCAAAACTAAGAGCCCCTGAAATTCCCATAGGAACTATGACTACTTTCAATATAACACTACACAAACATGATTTCAGTAGCTCACAAAAAAATAGGCACATGCTAGTTTTTGGAAAGTAATTTCTCCCATTTCAGAAAATAATTTTCTGCAAACGCAATTATGTGATAAATTCAAACATAAACACTATGCCACACACAGATTATTGATTTTCTAAACTCTGTGGCAGAACTTGTGGTGATTCTAGAATAGGTGCCCCCCCCCCCCCCATAGCATTAACTTTGGGGAATTTTAGGGGTGATTTGGGCTGTAATGAGGGCGAAATCACCAGTCATGCTTGCAGATGTTTATTTTCTACAATTATGAATGTTCAATATTCTCTGGTGAAAGCACTCGGTGACATACCAAGCCTATAGGCCAATGAAAGCCAGTCAGCATTCTCTGCTCCTGAGTTAAGTAGTTTAGCTGCTACACGAACCCATGATGGTACATCCTCCTCTTTGATGGTATCTGTTGTACTCACTTTGACTGGCAAGGGGGCTGTGTAGTCAAACAGTGAGAGAAAACACATTGAAAAGTAAAGATGTATTGATTGCAGATTGACTATCAGGAGATCCTCATCTAAATCTTTATTTGAAGTTCTAAATTTAATTAAAACAGCCAAACATTCCCTTTTCTACAAGCAGTTTTTCTTCACCTTAGATAGTCCTTATACTAGAGTGGCTATACCAATTTGTTCTAGCATCAATGCAGTAGTTTATCAAAAAAGACAAAGTCAGGAGACTGAAAAAACGGTCCCATATTTATTCAGGTATAGCAAAGTACAATGATTTTTGGTCTAAGTTTATTGCACCATGGTTAATACTACACATTGTCTTATACTACTTGGACTCGTTTAGTCTACAGCATTTATTTTGTCAACTTATTAAATCATACAATAGGGTCTCACCAGGGAGAGCTGCTTTCTCTGAAGGAAACCACTTCTGAAAGACATTGGTTCTGATCCGTCTTGACTCACACATCACAACTTTCTTAGTAAGGCATTCTTCAAGGTTTAAGAAATGGAGGCAATTGTTCTCTTGGCAAGCTTGTTTCCCATGAGCCAGGCAGCGCCGGTTGCAGGGGCACGCAACAACAAGATGGTAACGTACTCTCTTCATGCACATCTGCCGAAGGTCTGCCAGAGTACTGTCTAAGAAGTGACGAACCTGTGCAGAGATACATGTAATCAATTCAATATCCTGTCTACTACATCAAATCACCTCGGATATAACTACAACACCAATTATTCACTGCACATCCTTGTACTTGGAAGGAATCTTTTTATTATCGATAGTCAATATGGCCAAGTATTTGCTTCATATGCAATAAGGAGAATTTTAAATACTTAAACTTGTGCAACCTGGGCAGCTTGCAATAAAGAAAATGATTGATGATGATAAATACTATTGATCATTATAAGAACAGGGTAAGCATTGTATGTCAAAACCAGGCCTGCCTATTTCATGTGGGCATGCTGTTTGAGTGCACATGTATTAATATACATGCGTAGAGCTATGTAATAAATTTAGCACTATGACACATTTTAGTTGTTACTGCTTTGGCCATGCTGATCTGAAGGTTCATGTTGTCTTTTCTACATTTACTTTTTACAAATGATGAAATAGTTATTCAAGTTTTAATGCTGCCCTATCTAGGCCGGGGGGCCTCGGAGGCCCCCCCTCAACAAATCGCGCGATATTTTCGCCGCGCAAAATTTTTTGACCGCGTATTCATAGTTGATGTCACATGTGAATTTCTGTATTACTTTTTGCTCTGGAAATGTTATTGCAATACAGCTAAACAGAAAGCCTACCTTGGCACATGCTTCCTGGCTGGCCTGCACTCTTTTAGCTACATCTGTTCTCTGATCTTCAGCATCGTATATATCAACACTTAACACCATGACCTGCAAAAAACAACCCAACACTTTATAGCAAAACTTCAACACCATAACCTATAAGAAACAAAAATAGTTTATAGCAACACTTAACATCATAACCTGTAAGAAACAATATTGTATAGAAACACTTAAGGTATGAGAATAAGCAACACAAAACACTACTAGCTATGAGAACAAGCAACATAGATATGCACATATAGGCTTGTGAATTATGATTCATTGAATAAAGACTTTTTGACAGAATGTCATGCATATTTTTCTCAAAAGTGAGCAATTGCTCAAATTCTACTTAAATCATCAGCCGCATAATATTCATTCATAAAATTGAGAGACTTGGGATGTTATTTTATTGGATTCTATCAATTTCATCTTGTGATCATTCATGACCATTCTGTTCAAGTAGATCTATAATACTTACCTTAATTCTGGCTAGCCTAGCAGGTGCCATCTCAAGAAGTGCATCATGTTCAGTATTGAGGAAAAAGCGAGCTTGTCTGAAGAACAGACGAGGCTCCCTACCGCCCTGCTCTTGGCTCCAGCGGACTGCTCGCGTCAAGATGCGATGGAACAAACCATCTTAAAGCACAACAAAATACAATGATCTAATTGACATGGGATTCATTTAAGTTTGACATGTACATCTTTAGCACCTGCAAATTTCACCTCATCAAGTCATATGTGAAGTACTAGAGTGGCAGTTACAATTAATATAAAAGATGGTAGATTAAAGATTTGACATAATTTGTCAGGAATTTAGCTTTATGGATTTATCAAAATATAAATTTAAAAAATAAATTAACATTTCATAAGTATGTGATTGTTAAATCATACAGAACTAAATTTTAAATCTATCAGTTTGTTTCAGGATAGAACTTGCCACTCATAATTCCCTCAGAGTGCAATGTTAAACTAGCACATCAATGATGTGGAGCTCATCCAGCATCTCGCAATGAAATTTAACACAATTTG
Organism: Lytechinus variegatus; assembly: GCF_018143015.1. Classification (NCBI taxonomy): domain Eukaryota; kingdom Metazoa; phylum Echinodermata; class Echinoidea; order Temnopleuroida; family Toxopneustidae; genus Lytechinus; species Lytechinus variegatus. The sequence continues at coordinate 255,967 of NC_054750.1, forward strand.
AATTTCAGCCCAGTTGACAATGTAGTGAATTATATTGGTGACATAAATTGAGGATATAGAATTGAAATTGATGAAGAAATGACATAGAAGCGTTTTTTGTGATCTATGAATAAATTTCATATAAACTAAGCATAAATAACTTTCGAGTCAAAATTTCTTAACTCTGTGTAGAACCTTGGTGAACCTCATGTAGCTCTCAGATGGAACAAAAATAATCAAAATCAATCAACAAATAAATAAGTACTTTTTGTGAGTTTTGAAAATATATGAATAAATTAGCATATTTAATGAATTTCAAAATTCTGTGTTGAAATTTTGTATCACCACCTCGAGCTACCATATAATGCAAACAAAATTGAAATTGATCAACAAATGAAGAAAAAAACATTTTTTGTGATTAATGAATAAATTTTGCATAAATTAGCATAAATAATTTTTCAGACAAAATTTATATACAAGTTTGGTGAACCTCACGCAGCTCTACCCGATGGAAGAAAAAAAATCAAAATCGGTCCACAAATACAGCATGGCACCTTCAAATGCACCAGCAACAGGTGTATTATATGTGAAATACACATTCACGAGGGCGACACTCTCACCAGCAACTCTACCAGCCTTTCTCACCGAACTAAGGGCAACATCACTTGCACTACCACTAATGTTGTATATCTCATCACTTGCAGAGTTTGTAGGGTACAATACGTAGGGGAAACCAAGACCACACTCAAGAAACGATTCTACGGGCACAGATCCACCGTCAACACAGCAAAGCTGGACACTCCAGTTGGCCGCCATTTTAACCATCCCAACCACTTCATCACTGTCATGATGCTACAGGGCATCGAATCTTTAGGTACCCGTCCTGACTCAGTCCGTACTAGCAGAGAGAAGTTCTGGATGAGACGACTTCGCACCATCCAACCTCATGGCCTGAACATCCAAGAGGGGAACGACTGATTTATCCTTCTTATCCACTTTCCATTTGTATACACATATGTTTTTTTTCCTCAGCTCTTTTAGATTAGTTACATTTTAGTTTCTGCCTCTACTTTCCTCCCATATCTCATACAAGCTCAGCTCCTATTTTTCCTCCCTTATTCAGGCGATATAACATTTATTTTATATTTAATTTTTTTTTCTCTCCCTTCACCTCTTAGATTTACCACTTATTTATTTTGCTTTTTTTCATGTTTACTATGTTTAGTGGTTATTTTTTTTCAATACGCCCCCCACCCCCCCCCCCTTTTAGGCAATTTCTTCCATTCCATATATACAGGGTTTTTTTGTTTTTTTTCTACTATATAGTCTTCTGTTTTTTCCCCTCACACCCAGCGGATTACAATATCAGTTACACCATTTGTATATATATTATTTTCATTTAGATATATTTATATACTTTTATACTTACAGATTTATTTTTACACTTACTTTCTTCTCTTAGTTTGTTTTTTGCTCTATCATACATACTTATGTCTTTTGCACATTATCAGTTGTTCCCTTCTCTTTCCCTTTTTCCCCACTCTTATGCACTAGTTTATTTTGCCTTTCTTTGTTACCTGTTTGACCCACCTCTCACTAATTCTCTTGCTATTCATATCTTTCTCATACCCTCTATCACTGTTTTGTTCCAGATCCTGTTTGATGTTGCCTGCCTCATTATCTTAATCCCTCTTGGCTTGAGGTCTTTCTTTGGCCTTACTCACATTAACTTCCCTTTGTGTCTCTGCCTACTCCTTTTCTTTCATGCCCTTCATTGACCTGATTGGTCATCTCTTCTCACTAATGCCCCTTTTGTCTCCTTGTTCCAGTGTTGCTGTTAAATGTCTGTGGTCTATATCATGGTTGTTCCACCTTATATGTTTGTCATTTTGCCTCCAAAGAAGATTCTGCTAGGATCGAAAGCTTAGGCCCCTTTTGACTCTCCCACAAATAAAGAAGAAAAAACATTTTATGTGAATTTTTCAAAATTTGCATAAATTAGCATAAAAATTGTTCTGGTCAAAATTTCAAAATTCTGTGTAGAAGTTTAGTGAACCTCATGAAGCTCTACCAGATGGAAGCAAAAACTTTACAATCGGTCAACAAATAAAGAAGAAGCATTTTTGGTGAATTTTGAAAAATGCACATTAATTAGCATAATTAATAAATTTCAAAATTCTGTGTAGAAGTTTTGAATCCCCTACTTAGTGTTATCATATAAAGCAAACAGAATTGAAATCGGACTTGAAATGGCGAAGAAGTAGCATTTTGAAACTGTGGACGGACGACGGACGCCACGCCACGCCATAAGCCGATTTGGCCCTTTGGGCTGGATGAGCTAAAAAGTACTTATAAATCTCTCCACAGGTAATTGTACAATCTAGGTATGCAATTCATATTCAAAGCATATAAACATAGAAAGATTTTTTTCTTCCATTTTTAACAAAACTTTCATTTCATACTGACCAGGAAGAAAGCCATTGAAAGTAATATAGAAGGCCACAGATGCATTAGTTTCAGCCATTAGATCCTCTTGATCAGGACATTCACGTAATCTTGAAGGCACATAGTAACTTCTCTCAACAGCTTGGGATGGATCATGTAGACTTGGTACCTGAAGACAATAGAAGTAAAAACAAAAGAATACATCTCAACTATATCATACTGCCCAATGTATTTCCATAAAATCAAACTCATAATTCTTGAACACAGAGGGTTCATCACAACTAGCTATGCCTTGTGGAAGTGGTTTACTGTACGGTACACCATTGGTGTACTGTTTGGGAACAATATTTTCCTGAAAACAGTGATAATCAGCAAATGAGGAGCTTATCAGCAAATTATCATTTTCTGACGATTTCTTGAATAATCCAACAACTTAGAGCCTGTTTAAATATCTTTCCCCTTTTCAACAAGACAGAGCCAAAACAGATATTTTCAAACAGACTGAAGGATTGTCTGTGTTTGTGTGTGTCTTGGGGTGTGTTTATTCGACACTTTTTTACCCTAGAATCATGATTCAAATCACGATTCTGCAGAATCACGATTGAGTTTAGTTCAAAGTAGAAATAAACGTCTTTCAAATCACAAACAAGAAACACGGAAAAAGGGGCATTTGGAAAGACGTTTCTGTAGAATCACGAACGAAAAAGGTCGTATAAACGATATCGTGATTTGAATACATACATACATACATACATTTAATATTTATATAGCGCTTTTCCATGTAAACATGCTCAAAGCGCTTTACAGTATCATATTATAATTATGTTGAATATTCTGCTCTCCAAGTGCTAACAATATTAATCAAATGGATATTACAAAGAAAATAAATAGGTCTTTAGTTTGTTTTTGAATAATTGCAGTGAAGGACATGAGCGGATGTTGATAGGGAGATTATTCCAAATACTGGGACCTGTGAAACCTATGCATTGTTGACCTTTCTTGGACTTCATTCTTGGGACTTGTAAAAGAAAAGGGTCTGTTCTAGAACGTAATGAATATTGACTTTGTTGAACTGGGGAAAACAGACATGATATGTATTGTGGTGTTAGGTTATTCATGGACATGTAAACAAGCAATGCAATCTTATATGTAATTCTCTTTCTTACCGGTAACCAATGAAGTTCTTTGAACAAAGGAGACACATGATCATATTTTCTAGCCATTGAAATAATACGAGCTGCACGATTCTGAATTCGTTGTAGTCTATCTAAGTCGGAAACATTAATATTAATCAAAAGAGAATTTGCATTATCCAGACGGCTTAAAACCAGTGAGCGAACTGCATGATGGCAAGTCTCATACGTCAACATTTTCCTGACCCTAGATATATTGTATAAATGAAAATTAAGTGTTTTACATAGGGAATTTATTTGATGAGTCATCGTCAGTGACGAATCAAATTGAACACCTAAAGTTCTGGCAGATTCGGCAGGTTCAATGATAGCATCACCAATTAACAAATGAACACGGTCAGATAAATAGTGCCTAAGTTTTGGAGAAATTATCAAAAGAGACTCTGTTTTTTGTTCATTTAATTAGGAGTGGGCTATACATGGGTCAAAAATACTTTTTTTGTAATTTCAATATGGGAACAGTTTTTTTTTATTCCTTGTAATGTATCTCAACATGAAATGACAATATTTTTTGTCTCGGGTCCGAGAAAAAAGTGTGCCGGGCCAAAATCCAAAATGGCCGCCAAAACCACCCAAAATCACAGTTTTGGCCACAACTTCTTTATTTGGTGGTCTTTTTCTTTGGTTTTGGTGTCTATTCATATGTATTTGGGAGCAGGCAATTTGTTTTTCCTATAATTAGTACTTTTAAGCCATTATTTGTAGAGTTAAAAGGTAATTATACCTAAATTTTTCAATTTTTATAGCCTTTTTTCAGCCAATAAGTAGATTTTATCGTCCTGGGTTCTTGGATATTAAATGGTACGAGGTCAACAATAGCAAGCAGCTTCATAGAGCTATATCACTTTTATTCCTCTACTATGGGTTTTACGGATATTTGTGAAATATATCTAAAATAAAAAAAATGTTAATTATCCATAGGGGCTATACAGTATACAATGTACTGTACATATTGCACTGCATAAGTGCATTGGCCACCATGACAAGGCATGATAAACTATAGTGTTATACATGTAGAAATGAGCTCTTAGGTTTAGAATTAGATGCATTAGAAATTGAAGATATATTTTGTCTCAGAAACTGAGGACATGTTTTGTCAAATACATTCAGGGGGCGGAGAAAGGTAATTAACCCCACATCATGGCATTTACACTGTAGATATTCTGGGCCCCGTGCATAAAAATTTACCATTATGTTAACTTAATGGTAACTTACATGGAATCCTTGGCTCTGATTGGCTGTTGATCAACGTTACCATGATTATATAGTTACCTGACCCCATAAACATAGGCCAGTTAGACACCACAACCAGGTAAAAAAGCCTCCACATAAAGAAGATATGGCTACATATGTAGCTATGTGATGTACGTATATGATATGTGATATTTTATGTGCAATTTACGTTGCTGGTTTCATCATGTACATCAGCTGACAAGCAATCAAATTCACTATTCCCAATCTAATTTTAAACCTTAAGAGCTTACAATGTACTTCTATGACACTATAGTTTATATACAGGCCTTGTCATATGTCATGGTGGCCAGTGGCAGTGTAGTATGTACAGTAACATTACATTGTATATATATACTGTATTGCCCCTATTGATAATTAACATTTTTTATTTAATAAGATATATTTCACAAATATCCGTAAAACCCATAGTAGAGGAATATAAAGCAATATAGCTCTATGAAGCTGCTTGCTATTGTTGACCTCGTACCATCTAATATCCAAGAACTCCAGGATGATAAAACCTACATTTGGCTGAAAAAAGGCTATAAAAATTGGAAAATTTAGGTATAATTACCTTTTAACTCTACAAATAATGGTTTACAAGTGCTAATTATAGAAAAAACAAATTGCCTTTCCCCTAAAACATATGAATAGACACCAAAACCAGAGAAAAAGACCACCAAATAAAGAAGTTGTGGCCAAAACTTTGATTTTGGGGGGTTTGGGCGGCCATTTTGGATTTAGGCCCGGCACACTTTTTTGTCGGACCCGAGAAAAAAAATATTGTCATTTCATGTTGAGATAAGGTAAAAGGAACACAAAAAAACTGTTCCCACAGTAAAACAAAAAATCACCTATTTATAGCCCACTCCTAATTTAATAGTAACTTATTTCTTATCATCCATTCATTAATTTCCTGAACACATTTCTCAATCAAGGAAATGGCATTGCGAAAACTAGTTTGAGATTTGGGATCAAAAGAATAGTATAACTGAACATCATCAGCATATAAATGAAATTCAACACCATTGTTCCTCAGAATGTCCCCAAGTGGTCGTAAATACAAAGTAAAAAGCAGAGGCCCCAGTACAGAACCCTGCGGAACACCGTATTGCAAATTAACTGTATGAGATAAATGGTTACCAATTGATACTCTAAAAGAGCGGCCATCTAAATATGACTGAAACCAATTAAGTACTGTACCGGACAAAAAGAAGTCAGATTGCAATCGACGCAACAACACAGTGTGATCAATGGTGTCAAAGGCCGACTTCAGGTCAAGCATGACCGGTGTTAATCATCGCATTTTGTCTTATAGATTGAAAGAAATAGGTCTAAGTGGTATAGTTTTAAGGTGGTTTGAGTCTTATCTTTGTCATAGATCACAAGAAGTTTGTATACATGATGCTCACTCTTCCTCAGTAAGTATAGATTTTTCGGTCCCGCAGGGATCTGTTCTCGGTCCGCAACTTTTTAATATTTACACACTACCCATTCAATATATTGTACAGAGACATGGTGTCAGTTATCATATGTATGCGGATGACCTACAACTTTATTTCACTTGCAGACCAGTTCAAACGGAAATAGATGAAAATGTACAAAAACTGGAAAACTGTATAGCTGATATAAGGAACTGGATGATTGAGAGTCACTTGAAACTAAATGATGCAAAGACAGAATTCATTTTATTTGGTAACAGAATACAGCTTAGTAAAGTTCATATATCTCATGTCCAAGTTGGCTCTGCCCGTGTAACTTCTGTACATCAGGCTAAGAATCTTGGAGTACTATTTGATTCTGCCATGTCATTTGAGTCTCACGTTTCGAATTGTGTGAAATTAGCTAATTGTAATCTTCGAAATATCCGTACAATTAGACAATATCTCTCACCTCAATCCACCCAACAGTTGGTACATGCTTTCGTTACCTCACATCTTGACAATTGCAATTCTTTACTCTTTCGTTTACCCGCCAACCAAGTTAACAGACTGCAAAAAGTCCAAAATACTGCTGCTCGCCTTGTGACCAAATCAAGAAGATCCTCACGTATCACTCCTATCCTAAAATCCCTCCACTGGCTCCCTGTTCAACAGCGTGTAATCTACAAAATTCTCCTCTTAACCTATCGTGCACAAAATAATCTAGCTCCTGATTACATTTCATCGCTTCTGTTAACCCATTGCTCAGGTCGTTCTGGTTTGCGTTCTTCAAATAATGTAAGGCTCAAAGAAATACGTACTAAACGAAGTTGGGGGGATAGAGCATTTTCATCTGCTGCACCTTTTTTGTGGAATAGGTTACCGCTATCTATTCAGACAGCTAATACTCTTTCTACATTTAAGGCAGCACTTAAAACTCACCTGATGCTTAATGCATACTGCTAAATCATACCAGCAGTTTACAGTCTAGTTCTTATTCTTATGTTTAGTTTGTTAATTTTTCTTTTGTTATTTGTTATTTGTATGCGCCTTGAGCATCTCTTAGAGATGGATATGTTGCGCTTTATAAATATTGTTATTATTATTATTATTATTATAATAACACCTTGACGGTTGTCCATTGCTAACAACAAATCATGCTTGACCCGAAGTAAAGCCGATTCTGTACTGTGATTTGCTTTATAAGCAGATTGTAACCTTTCATGCAGACCACAACGATCCAGATGCGCCACCAATTGTCGCGACACAACTGTCTCAAGAACCTTTGACAGAAATGCGAGATTTGAGACAGGCCTATAGTTCCCTAACTCAAAAGAATCTAAGCCGGATTTCTTGAGACAGGGTGACACAATAGCTTCTTTGAACTTGTCAGGGAACACACCACTTCTTAGAGAAGAATTTATCAGTATCACAATACTGGGTACAAATACATCAATGTTTTCTTTAAGTAGCCATGTTGGTAATGGGTCTAAAGAACAGCACTTGTTTGCTGATTTAGCAATAATTTTTTTGACATCAGATGAAGAAACATCAACAAACATAGATAACCCATTTTCATATTGATGTTCCTCCATTGCCTGAACCAAACTACAGTTGATAGGAGTTTGAAGACTACGCTCCTTATCATCCAGAACAGTCCGTATCTTAGAAATTTTATCGTCAAAGAACTTAGAAAAACGGTTTGCTAACTCAAGCTGATCATTACTGTAAGGAAGGATCTTTCTTGATGATCCAAGAAGTGAGTGTATTGTAGCATACATGGTTTTACAATTAGCTTCAAGGAGCAGATTAGTGAAATAACTACTCCTTGATCTAATTATAGCATTATTCAATTCATTCTTTGCAAAGAGAAAAAGATTGCGATCAGTCCCTAGACATGACTGTCGCCATCTCCTCTCAGACTTTCTTTTCTTTCTCTTAAGCAAGTGGATATCTTCATCATACCATGCTCCACATGGTCTATCCTTTCTCATCCGAACTGAAACTGGACAGTATCGATCAAGAACACTGCAGACAGTCTGATTGAAGATATCAACCTGCTCATGAACATCATTTAATTGTGATATAGTTTGAAGGCCCAATTCAAGATCTTTACTAAAACACTCTTGATCAATGCAGCGATAATTCCTTGATGTGATTGCAGTTGTATTCGCATGCACCTTCTCTAAATCAAGAGTACAACTTACAACAAAGTGATCTGATAAGGTTTTGTCAAGAACCATACAGTTATGAACCATGTTATCAATACAACGAGAAATAACTAAGTCCAGTGTATGTCCTTTGTCGTGGGTTGGAACTAAGATGTGTTGTTGGAATCCCGATGCACTGATGAAATCAAGAAATTGCCGACTTACAGGAAGATCTGGTTGATCAACATGGATATTGAAGTCGCCAACGATGATGGTGCGACCACTTAGCATGGCACACTTCCCGAAGAACTCATCAATTTCATCAAGAAAAGCTTTTGTAGTAAAGCCATTCACTGCAGATGGAGGTGGTCTGTATATCACAAACAAGTGAAGTCCCTTACCCTCAACAACCACATGTGCTGACTCAAACGTTACAGATGGAAAGTCTGGTTTCATCAATCTCAAATTAAGCTGCGTCTTATACAGGATCCCGATGCCTCCGTGTGGGTCAGTGTCACGCGGAATGTTCAAGAAGGAGTATCCGGACGGCTTAATTTCCTGAATGATTGCTGGGTCATCCTCAGACAACCAAGTCTCTGTGATGGCTAATATATCCATATCTTCATCAATAGCATAGTCATAGATTTCAAACGATTTGTTGCGAACAGATCGAGAGTTCATGAGATGTAAAGACAATCGAGAACTTGTATCAACTGATTTGATGAACTGAAGATTGTTCATGTTGACTCCTCTCTGGCCATGGTGAGTCCCATGACACGTCTGCCATGCTGACACTCTTTCGATGAACCGCTGTTTTCTCTGTCCACCCCTTATCCCACGTTGTCTCGCTTTGATGCCTAAGTCCTTAACTGTTCTCCATGTATGTTCATCAACCAACTTCCTATTCCTCGGAGTCCTGTAGATAAGTCTACTAAGATCATGTTCAATTCTCGCGAGAGGTAGATGCGACCAGGAAGGATTAGACAGTAGGAGAAAGGACCTATCATATTTGATGCGCTGTCTCTGCTGATCAATGCTAGAGGCATTTATGATTCTATGACGTCATTGTGTCGTGCTTCTTCCGGGTTCGACTCAAAGGCGCGCGCTGTGTTTCGTGCAGGTTAATTTTCGTGTAGCAGTATTGCCAGTGTACTACGCGTACCGGTATATGCCAATTGTCACGTGCATTTAGGAATTATCATTCTGTGTATTGTACCCCCGGGTTGTACTGTAGCGTCATTTGTATATTTCATTGTTTTCATCAAAAGGCACAAATTGGACTGACGACGAACTCAGGGCTCTGCTTGTGCTTTGGGCTCAGCCTGAAGCACAAGCATCCCTTACCGGGATTCACAGAAATAAGACGATCTACGAGTCCCTTTCAGCGGCGCTTGCGAGGGAGGGATTTCAACGGAGATGTGGCACCGCCTGTCGAGACAAAATTAACAGAATTCGTGCCCAGTACTACGGCTACCGAACACCATTTTCGATGAACCGACAAGATTTAATACAAGTAAACAAAAACAATACGAGGTACAATACACAGAATTCTGGAAGTAAAAGATTTATTTTTCGGAAGCCGAGTAAACGTTGCACTTGCACAAACGATCGCGCGTTAGCTCCGGCGGCAGCAAAAATCTAGCAGCCGACGTGAAGTTAGAAACACGCGCGAAAATGTTGACCTATACTTTCTGGGTCAAACTGCGCACTGTGATGCGCACTGGATCGGCCCGAATTCAGGGAGAAACAGCGTTAGAAAGATGGTCGTATAAACGCTGATTCTGTCGGATCGTGATTCATGTTGCTGATTTGAATCATGATTCAAATCGTGATTCAAATCATGATTCTGGGTTGAGGTCGCATAAACGCAGCCTCGGTACTTTACAGATCTGTGTCAAACAGTATACAAATATTGCACGAGTGTGCAAGTTGAATAGACTGTTTCAACTTGCAACTAATGTAATATTCGAAACGTAGCACGAATACAACATTGAAAATTTGTTTTATACAACACCGAAAGCTTACACTTAAGACTAGATCTAGATAGGCTAGATCTAAACAGGTCTAGTCTATGACTAACGCGCGTTAGATCTTATTTTGCTTACAATGTTGTCTTTTGTACGTCAGTAGATTTACTCCAGTAATCCCAAGAGAGTCAAGTACTTTCAACATAGATCCATGAAGTCATAGATCCATGAAGTCCAATTTGTGAATGAATGAGATCCAGAAGGATATCAAGAAGGTAAGCAGCCGTACCCTTGGAATAATTTGCTTAGCAACGTACGTACGTGCATTGTGTTCAGCTTAAAAACGTGTGTGCGCAGTGCTACTTACATCGGTCAGAGATACGAAAACGTGATTACGCGTGTATACCGTTAATTCACTAAACGAGTACGGGGCATGTCCATGCGTTCAGTGTGCCCAGGGATCTTGCGGTGCTGGCTCATTTACTTCAGCGTGCTATAGTCGACTATAGCACGGCTAGCATATCTTAGCGTGCTATAGCTGATTCCTCTGAATGTCATGTGACACGCTTTCATCCAATCAGCTGTCAAGGATCTATCCATGTGTTGTACAAATATGATTATCTACATCTTGGACTGACCTCTAGAATTATTTCCAAGATATGAATGCTCAGGGGCACAAGGGCCATGGCTGGATTTTAAACCACTAACTTTCATATGTGTATCGACAAGAAAAATGATGGACCTGACCTCATATCATCTGACCTTTTTACCCCTAGATGACCTTTGACCCCATCATCCTCATGGACACACATGTGGTATTATCCAATGATCTTATATACCAAGTAGGAACATAATTTATGTAAATGTAGAAATAAACAAAATGAGAGCTGGTTGAAAAAGAGCGAACAGTTTTGTAACAGACTAACAGACCTACAGGAACAGTGATCACTAGGTCTCTGCAGAACTTTGTTCAAACAACAAACAAAAATGCTATAGAGTGAGTGTAGATGAGGAGAATTGCATATGACCAGACAGTATCCAAAAGTATTAAAAGGCCAAACAATACACACTTTTCTTCATCACAAACCCATTTCAGATTTCAGTTTTCCTGAATCCCAGACATCTTCTAGTGAAGAGCACAGACCCTTTAACTCTTAAAGGCTGGGCCATGAACCTTTAGGAAACAATGCAATGATTGTCTGAGCGTGAAATGCGAAGTTCGCACGGCACTGAGGGTGTATTGGTGTGAAGTAAACGTGGAAAGGGTTGAAAATAAAATGGTTGTTATAATCAGAATTTCTCAAGATGATTTGCCCATTAATAGTTAATATAGGCCATCAATGGCACATTATCTGCAGCCTACCTCATTTGTGGTCTGCCGTTCGCATAACAGATCAAACTTTTCCATGAGACCCACCAGGACTTGCTTCTGGTCTATCACATCATGCCACATATGGTCCAGAAGTTGGTCTTGTAGAATACCATACTCATCAAGCTTAGTCCAAGCATCCAGCAGTAACTAAACAAGAATAAAGAACATAAAATAAACTATTTAAATCTGCAAGGAGAAATACAATGATTACAAAGTTGAAGTTGATGGGTCATATTAATTGTAGAAAAGGCTGAGGCTCGAATTCTGAAGTCAAGTTTAACTTAGACCATGGTCTAACTCTGTGCTAAAATTATGGGAAGCAATAATTGTCAAAATTGTCATTAAGTTGTATGTTTCTTATGTTTACTTTGCTCTTTCCTGATTCAATGATGGTGAAGACAATCATCTATTTATACTTCCTAGTACAATTATGAATGATTTGAGAGCCAAATGAGCTGAAATATGATGCCTCTACTGTTAGTGATTTATGTGACAATTGGCTATCCATACTTAAACCACAACTTTAACCCCAAATAGACTGGGCTATTTCAACGCCTAAGAAGACGGGGGGGGGGGGCTGATTCAGCCCCCCCTTATGATCTCGGCCGTCGATCGCGCGATCGCGACGAAAATTGGCACACGCGTTACCCATGGCATTATCTACAAAACTATAACATCAAATTCTGCAAAAAATCTCATGTCTCATTAATTATGCTAATTTATGCGTAAAATAATAAGTTTGCTGTAATTAATAAAATAATGCCCCTGAAATGCTAATTTTTGTTTCACATACTCCAGATAGGCATCTGAACAAATTGATATAAAAAAATTCAAAATCACATTTATTTTCTTATGTATTCTATTGTTTTCTAAATTTCTTATGTATTTCTTTGTTTTTCGACTTTTTGTTTTTTATTGTTTTTTCAATGGAAATTGTCGGGGACTTTATTTTGACCATAAACAAGATAAAATTAATTGATTTTAAGCAGTAAAAGGAAAAATAATGATACATTTATGAATTTTGGCAAAGAACAATATTTGCATTGGATTTGTACACAAATTCAGGTTTTTGAGTAATTTTGGGTCTGCATGCACTTACGAAATGTTGCGTAATTTTGGAACCGCGTACCCGGGGGTCACAATTTTGGTCTCAAAAGTTGCGCGAGACTTGAAAGTAAAAAGTCGGCGAGCGACGCGGTCAAAAAATTTTGCGCGGCGGATTTATTGCGAAAAATGTTGAGGGGGGCTGAATCAGCCCCCCAGTCTTTTTAGGGTTAAACCTGCGTCTAAGTTAAACCTGACTTCAGAATACGGCCCTTGAGTTTTGGTTTGATAGGGAGAAGAAAAAAATAGGAGTAAGATAAATCTTTGGATGGAGAGTCTACAGAAAAGAACCAGCATAAATAAACATAGCATAACCCAAAAAGGGAAGGGAACATTATGGGCCCCTATCAACATTCTTCACGATAAAGCTGTAATGTGAGGGAATATTAGGGTTATGGTTTAAATGGAAAATGAAGTAAATCCTCCAAAAGTATACCGATACCAATACAGTAATCATTTATCGTTATAATACTTAATCAAATTGATAATGAAAGTTAAATACACAAACAAGAGAATTCTAAGCAATAGGAGAGTCAGACCTTATCATTGACATCCTTGACAGCGATGATCCTTCCAAAGATATCAACCAACCACTGTGGATTGAGTATGACTGTATTCCTAAGGGATGTATCTGTAGCCCCAGTTCCACCGTAATAGATGATGATCCCAAGATCATGATAGAACTGAAGCATTGTCTGAAGGCCAGCTTCAGAACTGATTCCTACGGAGGATCCAACCTCGCTCATCTGTATGCAACAAGAAAACAAAAGCAGGGTTAAACCTTTCTCAGTAGTATGTGGTTTTGACATCTCATATTTCCTACCGAAGGAAACATTCAAGTTTACTTTAAAACAAAGACTGACAATTATCTCACAAACCCCAACAAATATAAGATGTTTTATAACATATTATCAACCAAGACCAGGTTCACATTTCATGTAATAAACTCTAAACTTCACGACCAATAACAGGTTCAAAATGTCTTCAGAAATTCTTGCATGCTAATAAATGCCACCATTTCAAGAACTTCAAAAGATAATAATCTTAAAATCTTCAATATATTACAATAACATAATAGGTAATAAATGGTCAAAAAAGTAAAGGCTTTGAATTTGAGTGTGCAGTCTTCTACATGTAATTTTTAGGACAATATACTCTTCATTTCTCATTTCTAGACTAAGATTTTTTTTTTATTATTTCCATATACATGATGTACACTTCTTTCATTCAACATATACACATGACTGGTGTGTTGGCTCAGTTGGTAGAGCATCTGTCTCACAACCGGAAGGTCGGGGGTTCAAACCCTGGCCGCGCCAGACCAAAAGACTTTAAAAGATTGGAGAGTTGCTGCTACCCTGTTTGGCGATCAACTATTAAAGGGATAGAGCCTCGTCGATCTGGAGCTGCACAGCGGCTGCCAGGCCCACGATCAATTGGGCAACGCAAATTTTCGGAGTATTTCATGTCTATTTCAAACAATAAAATATGGATTTTCATGGATAGATTTTTCATGTTATGATTACTCACATTATCTAATGACATGTAGTTTATACCCTGAGAAACCAAGTCTGCTATCTTCTGCTGAAATCGTATCCACTTCAGTGGTATGTGTTCTCCCATGTAAGGCTCTTGGCTGGCAATATCTTCTACATGCTTACGAAGCTTTACAACCTGGCATAGTAGCAAGAAAAAAGAGGAGTTAATCATGGGTATATATATGCCTAACATTTTCCAATATCAGTCCCCTTTTGACCCCCCTTTACCCATCAAGAAACCGTCGATTTTGAATGAAAAAAATGTGATGTTATCTGATCATTTTACACTTATACATGCACATATATATATGTATGTATATATATATATATATACATATATATATATATATATATATATTATATAAATAGTGTACAATCTATTGTACAATATACTGGATTATATGTACGACAAATATAAAATTATCCCGAGTGCAGGTTTATTTCACCGAGGCCGAAGGTCGAGGTGAAATAGGCTTGCACGAGGGATAATTTTATATTTGGAGTTCATATAGTCCAGTAATATTGTATGATAGAACGTTCACTATCTATTATAGTAAATAGATCCCTCAATTTAAGCCCCCCATCATGGATTTTGCCATCCAAAAATCGAAAGTTATATTGTACATATGTACAATATAACTTTTTGAAGGGAGGTCACGTGGTACAAATCCAGCCAATCACAGCTCGTATTTTACTACCACTATTTACTATATATATATACTGTATACATTTATATATATATATATAATACATAAAATGTAATGTCTACATCACAGAGTAATAAAAGAAGGCCAAGATACAGTATATATTTGTTGACGGATGGTGTTAAATATCAAATATAGAAAGAGTGTTGTAGCCGAACCGCAAAACCGAACGGAAGTACGCCAAACTTGGCACTTCCAAAATGGACCTGGTTCAGTGGTTTGGTAAAACAAAAATTCAGCACATTGATTTTCCCAGGTAATATTGACTTACATATAAAGAAAGGACTCAATAGATTTAAAGTATAAAATAACAGACATTTTTATTGGTTAGTGATTGTGCACAATAAGAATTCATGCAAACTATTTTCATAATCCACTTTGAAAGCTTTGGTCTTGTCTTTGATTCAATTTAAGAATTTTTCATGAACATGAATATATTCTTTTCTTCATAAAATGAGAGGACATTTGAAGCTAAACTTGGTATAAAGTGTGATTGAATTACATATAGCCATAATCTATAATGACTGTAATCATCATTCGTTTTGTATTTAATAAAAGAAAAAGACAAAACAGATTCCTTCATTGTGACTGACAAAGTACATGTAACAGTAAAGTACATATTTCACTTTCTGAAAAATAAATAAATTAATTAAAAGATGGAGGAATTAGGGTAGAAATTGAATCTTAAAAAACCAGAAAGATAAAAAAAATATCAAAGCAAATCAACTCTTGTTCCCTGATTACGTTCCAGATATAGTTGATATGGGAAGATGAAATAGGAAGTCCAAACCTGCTCTCAGCTGCTATTATACTGGTAAAATTCATATTCCGAATTTGAAATATTTTTTCACTGTCAATATTTTCTAAAAGTGGTTTAATCTGGTCAATTAATGAAAATGACAAGATAAATTTTTAAGCCCTCTTGTTTCTGAAGATCAACACTGAGTTATTTCACAATACTAAAATGCTTAGTACAGTCCCATGTACTCATTTTTGTGTTGGATATGTGTTTGAAGTCATGAAGAGTCGATCTTTCAGGACCAAGAATGGACTGACATTTTATCTTCTTAGAGTTATTGATTGACAAGATGAAACCCCTTTTCAGAAAATATGGACTTTCTAAAACATTTCATATTCAATGGAATATAAATTTTACCAGTACAATAGCAGTGGAGTGGATGCTGTTTGTCAACTATTTCAACATTCCCGATCAACACTTTTGGATCGAAGAAGCTGCATTTGCAATGACGTTGTAACTGATCATTATCATATCTACATGAAATAATCCTGAAAAAAAATATTCTGTTCTTTGAAATTCTCTTTCTATCCTCATTCACTTGTTTTCAATATTTTTTATTCAATTTGAAAATGAAAGTAGAAATGACTCTTATTGTTTACAGAAAAATAATATCTAAAATAAAGTCATGCAACAATTTTTATAATTATTTTTAGAAAAAAAGTATTATAAATATGTGACAGACTTTTGTTGCGACAAACTGGCGAAGGGTTGGCGGTCCTTTATTTTGTATGTTAATAATTTAATTTGGCATACATTGCCGAACCCCAAACTGAACCAAAGTTCAGAAAAAATTGCCAAACCGAACCTGAACATGCCGCATGACTTGCAGCACTATGTAAAAATCTATGTACGACACGCCTTTCAACATCCTGCTTTTGCATGCAGGGTTGAAATTCATCTTTAGTTCAAATACAAAGCTGCCAATACCTGTTCATCATCTCCATTATCAATGTTATTCTCCACTGCATAGAATGTAGGAATGATGTGAGGATAATATGGCTTGCTAACAAGACTCTGTCGTATCCGTATAAACTTCTCTTCAACCTGTATCAAACAATTCACAATACAAAAATATTCAAAATATACCATATAGATCTAGTCGTTAGGAATAAATCTAAATTAAATGCGCCTAATGGGAGTTAACAGGTGATGATAATAAAATTATTGACAGGTGGTTCCTGCAAGAGATACAGATATTTCTAGATATTTTCTAGTCACATACTGGCCTCATATTTTCCCAACTAGCTTGGGATTTATATATATATGTGTTTTTTCCTGAAGGTAAGTCAATACTATATGAATATGTATTATTATTATTTATTTGAACAAATCATGATACAAGTATAGATGACATTATACATGGTAAAAAGAAACAATACAGAATGGAGCAGTGCTACATGCTGGTCATGAAAATATGGTGGGAAAAATATAATTCCTGTTTATTGTTGGTAAAGATCTGTAAGTGTTAATATATTGCACCACCTGAGACGGTCTGTCCCATTTCCTGTGCAGCTTTGCTTTATTGGTGGCAGCGGTGGGATGTGATCCAAAGGAGTCAAACTCATTTGTGCTTTAATTCCCCTAAAATTTGTGTCCTGTATACAATTTTTTTATAGAAAACTGTTCGGCATTCAAATCATATTAAGCTGATTTATCAAAATGTGCATAGAGTTTAACATTAATGAATGTGTTCCATGGTTTGTTCACAGCATGGACCATGTGAAATCATTGGTAAACTGTTAAAATAGAGCATTTTAAGAGTCTAAATCACAAATTCACACATTCCACAATATGAACACACTGTGAGATAAGTTTCCATAAAATTCCAGCAGGGATAGTAACATTTTCTTCAAATATGCTGTTTGGTTTTCAAATTATCTTTCTTCACTATTTAAATATCACATTACAGTTTTTCTATATACATGAAAATAGTTGTTGTTTCAATCACCAGACTGCCTTTGCATTCTTATTACAATTTACTACATTCCATAGAATGTTAAATTTGAATGTATAACTCACCATCCTAGCTTGTTCTACTAGATCTGTGCTAAGGCTAGCCCTGTGTGTTCCAACCACAATGATAGGAGGAGCTAGCATAGTATTAGCCAATGAATTCTTCCTATTCTCAGCCGTATGTGCATGGATTGAGTGCATCCAATAATCCATAAAATCAAGGTTGCTGAATTCACTCTCTGTGTATTCCATCTGTATGAAGTAGAAAGATGATTTCATCAAATATTGATATTCTATCCTTTTTAAACCTGCAGTCATATCTGTGAGACTGCATGAATATAAAACTGATCCTTTAGATTGATAACAGCTCTCTAGTAACAAATTCATCTGCTGATCTGAATTATTATCTTATTTTCTAGTTTTATTATATTGTGAAAGAAATGACCAATATTACTAAATCCATTTCCAACCAGCATTTCGCTTCAATATAGCCACATTTTGCCATTAATGATTTCATCTTTATTCTTAAATCAAATTATTCACATTTACATCCACTGCTGAACACACTTAAAATAGCATATCCAATATATGCCCCTACCTATTCATAAATTTTCTTTACTTAAATATGATTTATAAATTGATTTAATCTAATTCTATACTATGTTATCAAGGGTGGTTATCCAGACAATTCCTCCTGGTTTTTTATGACCGCCCTATTCCAATAATGATGTGTTCTCTTTATATTGTATATCATATTTCAATACTATATTTTGAATTTTTCACTGCTCCAGTTTTTTACACAATTGTATGATATGTGTAAGTTTTATTGGAATTGAATAAATGAATTGAATTGAATCTATTGATATTTTTTCATTCCTCATCGAGAATGTGTCATTCTGCTATAAAACAAGAAAATTGAAATAGTTATGGCATGACAAAAATAACCATAAAACAAGAAAATTAGCATTTCTTACTGCATCGTTTCCTCTTCGAATCTGTGTCTGTGCTGAACCATCAAGATCATGGGTTAGATTGAAAACTAAAATATAAACTGCTCTAGATGAAAGAAAGACCTGGAATAAAAAAGAAAAATACACTTAATTTCACAAAACTGAACAAAAACCTGTCCATATTGATGCCATCATGTCAAATACTAACATTGCTACCTTAAACTAAATGTTTTGAATTCCACTTATCAACAGTACTGCAGTTAAAGTTATCTGAAATGCAATTTTTTGTGGAATGTCTTTTCACCCATACTGTATACAACAATAAAGTGGTACAAATTTAGGAAGGAACAATAGTAATGCAATTATGAGTAAACTCAATCGAGAAACACCACTTAACTTTACAAATTCCACTTCTTAAAACATGTGGTCAGAATTTAAGACCTGCAAAAGATATCCAGAATGTTCAAATAGATTCAACAAACATGTTACCTGATGGGTAGTGTAATAGACTGCTTGTCCAGCAAAGTCCCATATATTCAAGATAATTTTTTTGGATTCATCTTGATGTGTTTCCATGTCTTCAAGGAGATCAGTCTTGCCATCCTCTGCTTCCTTGAGAAGTCTTTCAACCTGGGAGGTCACAAGGTTAAAGGTCACTTCATCCAGTGACTTGGCCAGATCCTCAAGCTGTTCAGCCTCTACATCAGTCTGCTCCAATTAAAGATTTAAAGATTTAATCACTATGATGGTTCTTATTATGCAGGATAACAACTACAAGTGAACCAAAGCTGTTGGAACAGAGGGCAGTTAACATCCTTCCTGTGAACTTTTCAAAACCTATTGGCTTCACAGAAAATTAAAAATGAAGCAAATATGGATGCCAAATACTTTAAAGGAATATTTTTTAAAATTCACCCTGGTTGCTTCACTTCCCTCTTACTTACATGTACAAATGTTCTGGCACATTCAACATATTTTTGTCATTTGGCTGGAATGCAAGGCTTGTTTTGCTGCTTTAGATATTACAAGATTTCTTCCAGAGTCCTTTGGCAATCTTTTTTTTCATACATACAGATACTTTGGTGGTTATTTTAATGGATTCTGTATGAACTCATCTTGAAATCATTACTACAACTGGTATTTTTCTTTAAACACAGCTTCAACCATACCTGATCATCAGACGCATTGTCACTACTACTATCAGTGGCACTAGTGATCCACACATCATCCTTGGAATCTTCTTTACTTTGAGATGAATCCTCCGGTAGGATGATGGGACTTGACCTCTTGACCTTTTCTTCCTGGGATATCTTCTTCTTCCACAGGACCCTGGCTATATTGAGGGCCAACGCTTGTGTGTAACTATCCTGCAGACTTGATGAATCATCTGAAAGTTAAAAAGAAACTGTATTTAACCCTTATCTAACAAATTTCATCACTATGCCGTTGCGCCAATTTTGTTTGTCCGCGTCGCTCGCTGAATTTTTACTTTCAAGTCTTGCACATTTTTTAGATCAAATTTGCAACCCCCAGGTACACGGTTAAAAAATTACGAGACATTTTGTAAGTGCATGTCAATTAAGACCAAAAATTGCTCAAAATCGTGATTCTGTGAATTGTGTTTTTCAACCAAAAATCAATAATGCATGATTATTTTTACTTTTGTTGGTTTAAATGGATTTATTTTATGCTATTTATGATCGCAAAAGGGTCTCCGACAAAGTTCATTGGAAAAACAATAAAAAACTAAGAAATAAATAAGAATTTGAAAACAATAAAATACATAAGAAATTAATCATATTTTGTCAATATTTGTTAGAAATGTAAAAATTGACACTCTCACCAAAAATTGGCATTCTACTGGCTATATAAAGTGAGTTAAAGGCAAAAACAAAAAAAAACAAATTTATAGCAAATTTAATATGCTTATTTGAACTGGTGTGTTGGCTCAGTTGGTAGAGCGTCCGTCCCACAACCGGAAGGTCGGGGGTTCAATCTTTGGCCGCGTCAGACCAAAAGACGTTAAAATGGGAGTTGCTGCTTCCCTGTTTGGCGTTCAATGATTACAGGGATAGAGCCTCGCCGATCTGGCGCTGCACAGCGGCTGCCAGGCCCACGATCAATTGGGCAAAGTAAATTTTCAGAGTATTTAATTTCATGTCTATTTCGAACAATAAATTATGGATTTCCATTTCATTTTTCATTTTCACTTTTTTTTAATTTGCATAATCAATAAAAAATATGAAAAATTGATTTGTTGAAAATTTTACAATTTGCACGCTTTGCGTGCGTGCAAATTTTCACGGCGACCACGCAATCAGCTGCCAAGATCTGAGGGGGGGGTTCACATATCTTGATCTGAAATATCCTATCTAAAATAGAGATTTTCAAAGTTTCAAAGCTTGTTCATTTATTTCACTTTTTTGCACAAACAGCTTGAATATTACTATTGAGTTCAACCTCCCCAAAAATGCTTTTTCAAGCACAATTCTGAGATGAAAAACTATCTAGGATTAAAAAGATTTACTTACCATGACTGTTTTTTGATGTCTCATCTTGTAGCCCTGTTTGTTTCTTCCAACCTGTTGCATTGTGGGTATTGATTTCACATGTATCCTTTGTATCAATCCCATCCGTGCTGACCTCTTCAGAGTTGTATCTGGGAATGAAGTAGGCATATGATGCATGTTTTTCTTTATATACACTACACTACAAATTAGATGCATCCAAGACTGAATCAACAATGGTATGCCAAGCTTCGCAATCTGACATGAGAGTTGGTAAATCATGTAACAAGTACTTATCGTGATACAAACACTTTATCCATGATGTATTGTTTGAAAATCTTTATTACATGCCATCCTATACAAATAATAAATGATCTACTGATAGATGTGATAAAAGAGGCAGTTTAAGTGAAATATATACTTAAGTAATGGAAAGTTGTTCACAAATCTTCATTGCATTGCCAATTAGAAGATCTCCATACCATTATTGATCGCAATATTCAAATGCTCCTAACTTTTTCATTAGTTGTCCAATTTTTCTCAAACTTTCGTTGATCTGTTTTTTATTTTTCTGTTTTCACACAAGCTTTCTTGATCCACATGTTTCATTTCCTTTAAAGCTTGGCCCCTTACCATGTTAGTATTGATGCATGATCATGGGCTTCATATTGTCATGTGCTCTGTCTTTTGGGAATTCAAGTAGATGAAGATGATAATAAAGATGATTATGATAATAATGATGATGAAGTTGAAGACGATGGTGAAGAAGCTGATGACGATGGTGGTAATGATGATGGTTTTGGTGATGGCGGTTTTGGTGATGATGGTAATGATGGTGATGATGGTAATGATAATGATGATGATGGTGATGATGATGATGATGATGATGTATTATGATATTAATCATCCTCATCTATTAAGATCTATATGTTTTTGAACAACCATGGTGAAGTTTGCACAGCATTCTCATCTAGAAACTTTGAAAATAAGGTGTGTTACACATCAAAAATCTATTTTTAGAGTAATCCTAAATGATAAACATTTTTGGAGATCCCAATGATTAAAAATTTAGCCTGACTTTCAAAAAAAATATTAGAGGTATTATATTAAGTCCTGAGAATGTTCCAGCCAACCCTCTCTTGCCCATAACAGCAAAGATCTAAGCTACTAGCAATAATATACCTTTGGCCCATAAGTGAGCGCTTCAGGCTAGTCTTGCCAACTTGGTCATGGCCCACAAGCATGAGTCTGGTCCTGAATATAGGCTTGGTCCCGTTTGTTGCTGCTTGCTTGAAGGCCTCCATAGCATCTGGACCCCGGGATAGGATCTCAGATGGAGCTCCACCTTCAACAAAGAAATAAAATGATAAATCAGTATTAGATCAAGTACTATTTCAAAAAACATCAACTTGCTCAATTGCATCATGAAGATCATGTATTGAAATGTTTCACCAAAATTATGAAAACCTATAAAAGTCATAACACTGCAATTCTTTTCCAATTTTGATAAAATTGTCAGTGTTCTAATTGCAAGAAATCTGTTCACAACATATTATTTCCAGCCTGGAGCATCCCTTAACAGAAGTACATGTAGGTAAGATTGCCTAAGCCTATCTGAACACTAGGAAAACTACTAAAGGTTTAATAATAATAGTAATACTAAAAATAATAATAATTAGAATTATATCACGCCAAATCCACTCTGTAGAGTGCTCAAGGCACTTTTTAGGAAATTAAGAAGAATTGAAGAAAAATGTTTGAAAGTTTCAGAAGTCAATCACTGTTTTCAGGGAGGCTATTCCATAACTTGGAGGATGAGTAAATAAATGATCGTTCCTCCCAAGTTTTGGAAACTTTGGGTGTAATAAGAGAACTGGAACAGGAACATAAGGATCTTGAAGGGGTATAACTTTTGATCAGTGAAATGAGGTACTGTGGAGTAGAGCCATGGACACAGTGAAAAGTTAACAAAATATTGAACATAATACGTTGTTTTACAGGGAGCCAATGTAAGGATCTTAAAATAGGAGTAATGTGAGTGCGCCTGGTGGATAGAGAAACAATGCAAGCGGTAGCATTTTGAAGTTTCTGAACTTAGGCTATTCTGGAGTAGATTGAACGTACCGAACGAGGTGTATTATACTATACCTTCTCCTCTGATTGTTATACTAGTAGTAGTGCCATAAACATCTAGGATGACCCACACAGGCATGTTCACATCAATGTCCTGAGGAGAAAGTTTGTCTGTGGTAATGTTCTCATTGTTCACAAAAGAATACACCTCTCTATCTCTGGTCAAATAAAATGAGAGTATATTGCCCTCCTGGTTATGCCGGGAGTGCAACCCCCTGGCCCAATAGCCTGGTTGTGAGGATAGATGTGGCATCACAAATGGAGGGAGTTGGTCAGCATGAAGTGTCCCTGGAGACTTGTTGGTGAAGCCATAGCGGAGAGCCCCTGGCCAGGAGCCACCAACCGCTCGGATCTCCATCGTAACCTTCTCTCCGATGGGATGAGGCTGCGCACTGAACACGATCCCATTGCTGGAGCCGCCGGAGCGTGTGGCTGTGTGGTCATCCTCTAACACAATGTTCCTGCCATGGCATGTAGTGCATAAAGTCATAGGCTGCATGATGCCAGGTTGTGGGTGACAGGCAGGATTCTTGTGTAGTCCCACACTGACACCTTCATGCAATGTTTGTGGTTAACTTCCTTCCATGATTCAAAATGCTTCACACACAGTATCAAGTCATCTTGCACTGATGTAATTCATGTTGCCATTTGTTATTCTGTATGATAAAAATAGACAAACATTAGAAGTTGTAATTCAGATATAGGCCCAATTACTGAATTGTACTTTTTGCTACTTGTTTTGCTAGCATGATAGGAGTATGGAACTCGGTCTCACCCAATGAACATAGATGGAAGAAAAAAACGGCAGTGTTGCTATTAGGAAGGTCCACTCCCCCCCCCCCCACTTTTCTTCCAAAACCGTGTACAAAAACGTAAAAGTAAGCATATGATTGTGATTTTTTTGTATGGTCAGCCCCCCACTCTGAAAACCATTCTGCGACCCCTGCAGAGTGTGTGTGACAAGTCTAGAAATGAGTATAGTGAGTGAGTGTATTACTGACCAGCCTTGTATTACAGAACGCCCGCATCTTGCATGTCAGAAAATTATTTCATACACTCAAAACTTTGCAACATCCTTCCAAAGGGAACTTCAATAAAAGGCCACGTGTACATAAGGTCACCCACCAAAAAGGGTATTGCTGTTACATATTTTGGTTGATTTGAGTTATTCCTAAAAATATTTTCAAAACCAAAGGAGCAATGTCAAGTTTGGTATCATTTTAAATACATGTAGGCGTAGGCTATAAATGGGTGATTTTTTTGTTGTTTTACTATGGCAGCACTTTTTTTGTGACAATATTTTTTTGTCTCGGGGTCAGAGAAAAAACTGTGCCGAGCCAAAATCAGCATGGCCGCCAGAACCCCCTAAAATCATATTTTGGGCCACAACTTCTTTATTTGGTGATCTTTTTCTCTGGTTTTGGTGTCTATTCATAGGGGGCAGGCAATTTGTTTCTCCTAAAATTAATCAAACCATACTAAAATTTACCACTTTTTATAGCCTTATTTCATCCCAAAAGTAGGTATCATTGTCTTGTGATTCTTTTGATATTTTTTACCAGTTGAACAGTAGCCAGCAGCTTCACCTACTGCTTTTATTAATTGGGATTTACAGATATTTATCAAACATATCTTATCAAATAAAAGAAAATGTTGTTTATCCATTGGGGCTATACGGTACACAATGTACTGTACATACTACACTGCATATTGACCACCATGACGTATAACGAGGCCTTTATTATCCGTAGTGTAATAGAAATGAGCTTCTGAGGTTTCGAATTATTAGATTGTGAATTTGATTGCTTGTCAGCTGATATACATGATGTAACGGGATGTAACATTACTTGCACAGAAAGATCACATATCATATATATACGAACATCACATTTTTAGCCGTATTTTTAATTCTGGAGGGTTTTTAACTGGTTGTGTCTAAACCTATGTTTATGGGGTCAAGTATCTACTGTGGTAACACTGATCAACAGCCAATCAGAATCAAGGATTCTATGCAAGTTACCACTGGATGGCAAAGTTACCATTAATGGTGTGATAACTTTTATGCAACAGGCCTGGAATAGCTACAGGTGCAATGTATGCCATAATGTGGGGTTGATAGATATTCAATTATATTTACCTCTCTCCGCCCCCTGAATTAGCATATTTGACAAAACATGTTCCTAAATTTCTGAGACAAAACATATCTTCAATTTCTTAGGCATCTAAGGGTGTGTTTATACTTCTATTGCGAGGAAAGAATCAGCGATTTCAAACATCGATTCAAAACGCCGATCGTAAACGTGGTTCTGGGAGTGCTGTTTATGCTTAACTTTTCAGAGCAAATCATGATATCCAGCTGGCTTCGCATCGTAAAGCGAGGTCAAATTGGGCGTGCCTTTTTTCGAAAGTTTTTTCCGATTGTTGTTATTACGTGGAGATAACATGGAGCAATACGACTGTATTTGCCTGCGGATTTTCATCTCACCGGAAGCATGTACCAAATGACGTCATTTAAACACGTTTACAATGGTTCTGTTTATACTTCCCCAGAAAGCCTGATTCTGGTCAAACAACATAAACACACCAATTTGTGAGTTTACAATCGGCGTTTTGAAACAGCGTTTAAATGAAAGTAAGCATGGACGCAACCGTATTTTGGACTAATCATGTTTGGAAACGCTGATTCTGGCCTGAAAAGTGGAAGCATAAACATGGCCTAATTCCAAACCTAAGAGCTCATTTCTATGACACTATAGTTTATATACAGACCATGTTATATGTCAGAGTGGTCAATGCAAGTACATACATGTACATTTATGCAGTGCAGTATGTATAGCGCATGATAAATGGCATTGCTTTATTTGGTATATTTCGCAAATATCCGTAAAACCCAAAGTAAAGGAATGAAAGAAATATAGCTAAATATTTGAAACTGCTTGCCATTGATGAACTCTCATCATTTAATATCCAAGAACCACAAGACAATGAAACCTACTTTTTTGCTGAAAAAAAAGGGTTCTATATATTAGTAAATTTAGGTAAAATCACTTTTTAACTCTACAAATAATGGTTTATAAGTACTAATTTTAGGAAAAACAAATTGCCTGCCCCAAAAAACATATGAATAGACACCAAAATCATGGAAAAAGACCACCAAATAAAGAAGTTGTGCCAAAAATGTGATTTTGGGCGGTTTGGGATGCCATTTTGGAATTTGGTCCAGCACACTTTTTTCTCAGACCGAGACAAAAAATATTGTAATTTCATGTTGAGATACATTAAAAGGAATAGAAACTAGCACATCAATGATGTGGAGCTCATCCGGCATCTCGCAAGACAATTTAACACAATTTTAATTTCAGCCCAGTTGACACTGTAGTGAATTATATTGGTGACATAAATTGAGGATATAGAATTGAAATTGATGAAGAAATGACATAGAAGCATTTTTTGTGATCTATGAATAAATTTCATATGGATTAAGTATTAATTATTATCTAGTCAAAGTTTCTTAACTCTGTGTAGAACCTTGGTGAACCTAATGTAGCTCTCAGATGGAACAAAAATAACCAAAATCAATCAACAAATAAGTAAGCAATTTTTGTGAGTTATGTCTTTTGAAAATATATGAATAGCAGATTCAATGAGTTTCAAAATTCTATGTTTAAATTTTGTATCACCACCTCGAGCTATCGTATAAAGCAAACAAAACTGAAATTAATCAACAAATGAAGAAGAAAAAACATTTTTTATGATTTCTGAATAAATTAGAATAAATAATTTTCCAGACAAAATTTCAAAATTTTATGTACAAGTTTGGTGAACCTCATGCAGCTCTACCAGATGGAAGAAAAAAATCAAATTCTGTCAACAAATAAAGAAGAAAAGGAATTTTCTGTGATTTATGAATACATTTCGCATAAATAATTTTCTACTGAAAATTTTCAAAATTCTGTGTAGAAGTTTGGTGGGCCTCATGAAGTTCTACCGGATGGAAGAAAAAATATTAGAATCTGTCAACAAATAAAGAAGAAGAGGCATTTTCTGTGATTTCTGAATAAATTTTGCATAAATTAGCATCAGTAATTTTCTACTGAAAATTTCAAAAATCTGTGTAGAAGTTTGGTGAACCTCATAAGTTCTACAAGATGGAAGAAGAAAAAAAGTAACAATCGGTCAACAATTGAAGAAGAAAAAGCATTTTATGTGAAATTTTAAAACATGAATAAATTAATTTTGAATAAATTAGCATAAAAATTGTTCTACAAGTAGTTAAAATTTCAAAATTCTGTGTACAAGATTGGTGAACCTCATGAAGCTCTACCAGATGGAAGAAAAAAAATCAAAATCGGTAAACAAATAAAGAAGCATTTTATGTGAAATTTTAAAAATATGCATAAATTAATTTTGAATAAATTAGCATAAAAATTGTTCTGGTCAAAATTTCAAAATTCTGTGAAAGAGATTGGTGGACCTCATGAAGCTCTACCAGATGGAAGCAAAAAATCAAAATCGGTCAACAAATAAGAAGTAGCATTTTTTGTGAATTTTGAAAAATGCGCATAAATTAGCATATTTAATGAATTTCAAAATTCTGTGTACAAGTTTTGAATGCCCCACACAGTGCTATCATATAAAGCAAACAGAATTGAAATCGGACTTGAAATGGCGAAGTAGTAGCATTTTGGATTGTGGACGGACGACGGACGCCACGCCACGGCATAAGCTCATCTTGCCCTTCGGGCCGGATGAGCTAAAAAACTGTTGCCATATTAAAATGACAAGAAGTATTTTTGACCCATTTATGTAAAGCCAACTCCTATTTTAAAGTATAAAGTCAATGGGGTGCTCTCAATATTTTCTCAGGCATGATATTCCCGTGACTAAAATTGAAAATTTTCTGATTGTTCTTAAATATTTCTTCCCTAGATTTTTTTTTTAATGCAAATCCTTTGCCAAAGAATATTCTCGGTTTTTTTTTTACTGCTTTTTTTAAGTCAAATGATAAAGCTATCATGCAGACTCACCTTGAAAAATCACTTTTGATTCCTTTACTATGCAAGACCTTGTAACCCTGGGGTGTCTTGGACTTCTGCAGGGACTTAGCCACCCTTGGCTACTTTTCAGATATTTTTCTTCAGAGGGGAATATCATGCCTGATTTTAATAGGATCGTGAAAGTTCATCTGTGTTGGTAAAAGATAACGATTTTGTTGAACTTTGTTTCACAACACAAAAAACAGAAAATAACGAAGAGTTACCTCAAAAGGTAACTCTTCGTTATTTTCTGTTTTTGTTGTGAACCAAAGTTCAACAAAATCGTCATGCCTGATTTTGTGCTCTTTTGGGAAAAGAACGTTAATATTTTTTGTGAAAACTGTAATTTGGTATCAAATTACAGATGAAACATTCTTCTTGTACTGTTAATTCATTGAAATATAAGTTTAGCAATATCATTGTCATGTAAACCCCCCCCCAAACATTTATTTTTTTCTTCAGTTATTCTTAATTTCATTGTAGTTTTTTTGTAAAACAACAGAAAATGTGATTTATACATATGTGCTACAATATTCTGTAGGAAAAAAAGTGATACCTGAATTTGTCACAGATCTTAAAGTTCAAATGACACAAGTCAGAAACATTCAAACCAACAATATGTGAAGATTATTAGAAATATTATTTGGTCTACCTGTAATGCTATTACAATTTCTTTTAAAATGTTTTATACCTTCAATAAGATGAACACAACAGGTTTACCCACCTTGAAATGGCAATGCCAGCAAAAATAGCACAAACAGCATTACAGGGCCTACATTTCTTTATTTTTTGGGGGGGAATTTGCATAATTTCTGTTTGATTTTGAAATAATTTCTTGACCATAAACCCAATAAAATCACACATTGTTAGAAAGGATGTATACTTAGCGAGATAGAAACTCGAACTTGAAAAGGTGATGCACAAGCAAAAATCCCCATGTAACGCAAAAGTAGGCGACCTCATGGCACATGACCAGAAAGATGATGAAAAATGCCTGGGGGGCACTCAAATTATTTTTTGATGGGGTCGTGCTCTCACGAAATTCTGAAAAGGCGGTCTAAGGAACTGACTACAATGGTAAAGAATGGGGTCTTGGGAACTAAATATATCCCGGGCGGTGTGAGAAAAACAGGATCTAAGGAATGGGATCA
Source organism: Lytechinus variegatus (assembly GCF_018143015.1). Taxonomy (NCBI): domain Eukaryota; kingdom Metazoa; phylum Echinodermata; class Echinoidea; order Temnopleuroida; family Toxopneustidae; genus Lytechinus; species Lytechinus variegatus. The sequence continues at coordinate 285,602 of NC_054750.1, forward strand.
GGATCCGTTATGCGCAAACTAGTAATATCTCTATTGGTGCATGCCATGGAGCATGCTAACGCTATGCATGTGCTAGCCATGCATGGAGTGGCTACTAGTTATTATGGAGGGAGTTGTGAAGCTGTGCGAGCATCTCTCGCATGCGGAGCTCACGCTTCAAGATTTTGGCAGGGCTGGGGAACTGAGATGTCTCGTCACGGGGGGTCTTGCAAGAGGGATAGGGTGGCTTCTGAACTGAAATTTTGTCATTCAGATTATCTAAAGAACTGAAAATTAGGTCTGAAAAAGATGGTCATCAAAGCGGCATGTCCCTGTAGTATTGTACAGCCAATATATGTGAGTGCCTCCACCCCCAGGAAAAAGGAAAAATTTGATTGGTTGTTTGATATCGATCATTCGGACCAATTTACAAAGACGTCATCGACCGTGCAATTTAGGATCCATTCATCGTGCAATTGTGGATCCATAAGATATTTTCTATTGCGCGCATTGTATGTGACAATCGATCATCAGACCGAGCTCGCACTGCATAGCTTGCATCGAAATTGATACATTTCCTATAAAAAAAATTATCTAGAATCTAGTTTTAAGTGTCATATAAACCAAGTAATGAATGTTCCTTCATTCGTGCAATGGACAGAATACTTCATTCGGTGAAAGATGAAATGAATGATCCATTCAACTGGGCTACGCCACGCTGAATGGATTTTTTCATCTTTCACCTTAAAGGCAAGCTAAATGATAGTAGTTGCAGTAAAACACTAATTTTGTGAGAAAGCCTGTAAAACCAAGCTTATTTTTTACTATATCATCGTGGATCTAGATCTGGTACAGTTACATAAACTCAACTTAGTGAAATCATAAAACCTAAGCTCAAAATACAATCACACTGAAGATCACCAACACAAACAGGCACATGTGGGACAGTGTATTATTATTGCTGGAATAAAGACCCGACAGTAGTGACTGAATCCGCACTTATTTTGCTTATTTCTCAGCAATTACACAATTTCTTCCAGAATCCTTTGGCACATATTTTTTATTCATACAAAAAGACACTTGGGTGGTTATTATATTAGATTCTGTAAAAAGTCATTTTGAGATCGTTACCAGAACTGGAATTTATTTCTAAGAAGCAGGGCTCGAATTAATCCAAGGCCATCCAAGGCCATGGCCTTAGATGCCCTCAGAAATGGCCTTGATGCCCTTTCAAATGTTTGTAGACTTAAGGCCAAAATAACTGCCCTTTTTTGCTGTGGCCTTGGTGCCCTGCGGTAATCCAGTGCATGTGCCCCATTGAAAAGTGCATTTATTATTGATGCCCTTTTTTTGGTGGCCTTGGATGTCCCATAAAGTGAAAACTGCCTGCCCTTTCCCTTATTGTGCCCTTTTAAAAAATGGCTTTGCCCCTTTAAATTCTTAATTCGAGCCCTGAAGAAGTATTCTGTCCATTGCACTCATTATTATAATGATGTAAGAAAGAATTGGTGTGATTTTTTTCTTCATATTTATTGTATTGATGACTTTAATGTCATTTCGTCAGAATAACATTTTGATGCAACGAATTAGTTCAATTATGAACTGATTCGCGATGATTTGGGAAACACATTTAGGTAAAATAAGCGATGAAAATTTTTACAATTGGAAGGCATACAGCCGAGAACCTCGTTCGTAGGATGAGTGAAGGTACCCATGCGCGAGGTTTACCATGAGTAAAGCCGTCAACGATCGGCAGCGCATCGATAGAACTTGATGAGCGTCACAATACGAACGAGCGTAATATTGGGAAGTGCCATCACTGCCATGCAACATGCAGCTAACAAGAACAAAATAAGTTAACAAACATGAATTTATTACCAATATCTGCTCATATTCTATAATAAAAAAAGCAAACAAAAACTAAGAATTTATGCATGTGATATATGAAGAAAAACTCAAATTCTTTTTTAAAATATTATAACATTATGAAGAATATCTACCCGTCTGGCACACGTCAGGAATCATGATACAATTCTTCACGCACGAAAATAACCGTTCTTCGTGGAGGGGTATGAGACAAGTGCGATGCAAAGAAAACGGTTGGTAAATATAAAATAATTTTATCATATTCATAATTTTCATATTTGGAATAGCAAGTGAAAAGTTAGACCAAAAGCTTCGGTCTCTGTTTTGTTGGTTGTTCAGCTGAACTTCGTTGGCTTCACTCACCAAATACAGAGACCGAAGTTCTAGCGCGATCTGTACAGGGGACTCAATGGCCATATCTTTATGTACTTAAGATCGGATAAAACGGGGAAGTGAATTTGCGCGACAGCCGAGGTAAGTCACTGTTTTTGTTCCTTTTAACTTAATTTTTCTCTGTTTTTTGGCAATTGATGCCAAGAGGGAATATAAATTCGCACTCTGGTCACTATAATTTTCGAAATTTTTATTCATTAAAGACAAAAATTGAAACGCCCCTACGGGGGGATTTTGCATTGCAAGTCCCCTAATGGTGGCTGCACGATAGCGAGCCGTCTGTGTACGAGGAGAAATTTTTAAAAAATGTTAAAAAACTCCTCGAGTCTAGTGAAAAGTTTACTTGTTTTATGTTTGTACTGTCTCTAGTTATCATTTTTAAAGCACTGAAATAAAGGTGTCCGGTAATAGGATATATACTGCCATACTATACAGTTGACATGAAAATGGAGCTAGTGCAGTTTAGTACCCCATCTTGCTCATTGCTACCTTGTTCATTGAATGAGTGGTCGCTTATCTTACTTGTTATGATTATTCTCACTTTAATTCGTCCAATATGTAGGCCTAGGCATGTGAAATAAAAAGATTAATATTAGTCTAGACTGTCTATTTTCAATACTTTTTTATTTCACATGCCTACATATGAATGAACAAATTAAAGTGAGAATATTCATGTACCGTATGTATGGCAGTGGATGCCATTGCCGGACACCTTTATTTCAGTGCTTTAAAAATGACAACTAGAGGAAATACAATGAAGAAAAATTATACCTTGCTATTCCAAATATTCTGAAAATTATGAATATGATGAAATTATTTTATATTTTCCATCCTTTTTCTTTGCAACGCACTTACCGCATACCCCTCCGCGAAAAACAATTATTTTCGTGCGTGACAAATTACATCATAATTCCGGACGCGCTACGGACGGGTAAAAATATTCTTGATTATAATGATGTAAGAAAGAGTTGGTGTGATTTTCAATGATGTATCATCTCATGAGTAAATTCTAAGTTTTTGTTTCCTTTCTTATATCGATTTTGAGCAGATCTTTGTAATAAATTGGTATTTGCTAACTAATTTCATTTTTTTCAATTTTTTTTGATTGCGTACTTTCCAGTATTTATGCTCTTTCATATCGTCACCCTCAGTCAAGTTCTATCGATGCACAGACGATCGTTGACGGCTCTCTACCTCGCGCACGGACGGCCGGGGTACATACCTTGAGAACTAGCCGCCGTCGACGATCTGATCGATGGAGCGGACGAGATTGAAATTCGGCGATTCAGGCCCAAAATTAGGTCCGTATTGCCATCAGAAAATAGATCAATTGGGATCAATTGTTAATGCAAAACTATGGTATATGATATTTTAAGCATTTTCTGTCATTTTAGAGAAAAATAAGGTAAAAGTTGGATTTTTTCGCCTTGTTTTTGCAAACTTGTTCTTTGAATTGATCTGTGAAATTGAACTGCGGAAGTCTTACGGTACGAAATTGATTTCGTACGCAGTACTATGCGCGTCCGGAAATATGATAGTGTCCGGTAATACCATACGTGAGTATATGTAAGCGATCACTCATTCAATGAACAAGGTTATGATAGATATGTTACTAGCGATAAGCATGACGGGGTACCAATAAACTGCACTAGCTAGCTCGATGATTTTCATGTCAACTTTATTCTAGCCTAGCTTCTACTTACAAATACGAAGTTCAGTTTGAATTCTTCGTTACGAATATGATCCAGAACAAGATGATGTATCCATGTTGATAGCACACAAGATCTTCATCTACAAAAAATACAAGGGAAGTCAATACAAGAAAACTACAAATTACGGGGTCCCGATCTCTTCTGTACTAATAATAATAAACACCGAATTCGAACGTTACACCTGCACCACAGACTCTATTAAAGCGCCGCCAAATTTATGCAACCACACAGGATCTTGCAGACGTACAGTACGTCAGTCATTCACTGGCTCCATAAATTATGGCTTCGACGTTGTGAAGGTGACGGAATTTTAGAGTCTGCGCAGATTGAACTGCGCAATCTATGGGCTGCCAAATAATAATAATAATATGGAGCTTTTATATAGCGCTTATTACAAAGTTTCTAAGCGCTTTACAATTTAAACAGAACGTGAATAAAACAAATACAATATAGGCCTAATCGATTTAGAAACAAAGCATGAATATAAACATGGAGCTATTATTAGCTCTATGATATAAGTGTACAAGAGGTAATAATGTCAATCATAGAACAACAAATCAATAAATGAATAGAAAGAAAATAACGGATTTTATTGGTCCAGTTAAAAAATAAACTGGTCTTGAACTTGAATTTTATACTGGTTTTGTTTCTGGTGGTTATTACTGGTCTCATTGGTCTTCATACTGATTTCCGATTTCAGCTGGTCTTTAATGGTATTTTCTACTGGGCTCACTGGTCCTCGTACTGCAATACTGGATCAACTTACATGCATTTGGTTTGTTACATACCATGGCCAGTGAAATGTGATGGAAAAAGGGATAGTAAATTAATCTTTCTGCTGTTATTTTAAATGTGATGTATGAAATTACACATTTTCATTGTGAATTAGTTCACTCAATTCTTTAGAAAGTTTTTAAACAACAATGAGTGCCATTGCAAGGGTATTCCACTCTAAATCCTGATTTTTCTTTTAAAAACAGGAAATATGCAAACGAGGTAAACCACGTGATCAGCATCATCACAATTACTGGTATTACTGGTCTTGAACAGTTCAATTTCAAACAATGAATTACTTTAGACCAGTTGACTCTATCAGAGGAATATATCTTTGATCTTAATCATTTAAAAAAGGAAATAATTATTTTAATGATAATGTTAAAACTTGATAATTATGATATTAATAATTACAAAATCAATAACAATGATAACAGTAATAAGAATGATAACAACAATGATCATAATAATTATGATAATTATAAAAAGAATGATGTTAACAATGATAAATGATAACGGTAAAAGTCGGTAATAACTTTCTCTGATTTGCAAGATTCATTTTCCATAATTCGTCATATGATCTGACTTGAAATAAAGTCATTATTTATTGGACCAGTAGCATGATCTCGTGACTCGTCATGTCTGATCTTTTAGAAGAGATGATCAGATGACATGATTATGGATCGAAGATCTTGACATTTGATCATCTCTTCCACTGGATGTCGACATGACGAGATCCGGGATCTTGTCATCTGATCATCTCTTATTAAAAATTGTCGACATGATGAGATCCGGGATCTTGTCATCCGATCATCTCTTCTGCAAGATGTCAACAAGACGAGATCAGGGATCTTGTCATCTGATATTTTTGTGTTATGCTTTACATTGTAACTTTCGTTGAATTTTGGAATAAGAATAAAAGCAATCAATCAATCATTTGGTTTATTGCGCACTGATTTCTTTATTTCATGTCTTTATGAATTTTCAACATACAACTCAGAAAATACGGAAATATAAGTCATTAATACTACCCCCCCAAAAAAAAGGAGTTTACACTATCACGAATAATCACTAATAAAGATTGTTTAAATTAATTTTAAAAATGTTGGAAACTCAAACAGTAACATTCAATTTTTCAGTTTTATTATTTATTTCATGCATAATACTTAAATTGTCAACACTGCACAAAAATAACGCATACATTCGTAATTCCGAAGCTTCGTTTTTTCGAAGGTTCGGATATTCCGAAGGTTCGTTATTCTGAAGGTTCGTGTTCGTAAGTCCGAAAACGAAATGAGTTTCGTAATTCCGACGGTTCATAGAACCGAAAACGAAATGAGGTTCGTAATTCCGAAGGTTCGTCAGTCAGAAAACGTAATGATTAACGAACCTTATTCCGTTTTCGGACTAACGAACCTTCGAAGCATCGAAGCTTATTTCGTTTTCGGATTATCGAACCTTCGGAATAACGCCACAAATGTTTGGATTAACGAACCCTTTTACGTTTTCGGATTAACGAACATCGATGTAGTATAGGCAATTTACTTGTTTCGGAATTACGAAGTGTAACCCCAAAATAAATGTATGGTTTATCTCAAACTAGTATCTATCAATTTTGTAAGTTGTATGAATTACAATACCTCATCAATTATTTGTTTAATCTTATTTTTACTGTGTAAAAATATTCATGACTCAAATAGACAAAGAACATAGATTAAGAAAAGTATAAAATAAACTCTCAGAACTAATCACCGTTCCGAAATTGATATGAATAAAATGAGAAAAATCTAAAGTTTCCAATTCACTTAATTTCACAAAATAGTTAAACACACACCCTCGTCGGTATGCAAATGAGGAGACTGATGACGTTATCCACTCATTATTTCTTTTGTATTTTATTATATGAAATGTGAAATATTCTAATTTATACCGCATTGTCGAGTGAAACAACAAATAATCCTCCCTGAACATATAGGATTAGCATTGTTTATAGAGGTTTAGTTAAGTTCGTCCTTGTTGTCAATTCTGTAAAAAAGAAAAAAAAAGTATGGTATAATTCAAACAATAAAAAAGAAGAAGAAGTGAGCGATATCATCAACTATCTCATTTGCATGTCACTGAGTTGTGCAAATTATTGTTTTGTGAAAAATGAGCTGAACTTTAAAATGTCCTAACTATCTTATTTTACATTCGATTTTGATTAAATTTTCAGCATTATACATGTTTGATTTTTCTCCATTTATTCAAATCAACATTTTCTGGGGTAATCTAGGCTGAAAATAAAATGGTTTGAATAGATCAAGGAAAATTAAAAACAAACAAAACACTGAATTTGGTCAAAATCGGAAAAAGAAATAAAAAAAGTTATGGCATTTCAAAGATTTCCAGGTGAAGCAGTTTTAGGCATGTCTTTATGAATATTCAAAGAGCAAACTGATAATGTCATATCCCTACTTGTTATTTTGTATTTTATTGTATGAAATTAGGTTTATTAAAAAATTTTCCTACAAGTAATAAAAAAAAAATTGAAAAAACAACTGATTACTAGTACCGTGCATTAATATTCGTTGCAGCAGCAACTTATTTCATAAGGAGGGAGACATTATCCATTCATGTATAAATGAAATTGAACAATTAGGATTTAATGTAATAAATTAAGAAAAGGGAAAGTGGGGATGTATCATCAGCCAAATGTATGAATATTCATGACAACGTGCATATATACCGGTAATTCACAATATATTGCTAAACTTTGAAATTCAATAACTTTACCCTTGTTATTATCTGAATATACACCTTAAGCCGGTTGAGGGCGCGATGCAGAAAGCCTGGACCAGTCCCACCAACTTCATGGCCCAGGAAAAACGGAGAACTTTACGAACTTTACTAGGTACCACATCGGATGTATGTAGTCTGCTGGGCAAACCCTTCGCTCGAGTTAAGGGTCTGAATGTGCAGCCTACTCATGCCTTGTGTATTGGTATTAGTATTGGCATTTATTTTCCATATCACAATGTTAAAAAACAATACAATGTAAATGTATGTACATAATAAAAAAAAATCAAAAGTGAGATGGCTGGATATACCCACTCAGCGTTGTTAATGTAACAAAACTGTCCTTCCCTGCATGGGGTCCAGAAAATATGTAACAACAGTTACTGTACATAACATATGACATAACAACAGTTACTGTATATGACATATAATAGAATTAAACATAAGGAATAATTGGGTTAAACAATAATGAAAAACAACAAAAAGAATACAAGAGAATTCATCTATACCTTAACGCGACCCCCCCCCCCCCATCCCCACCCACCCACTTGTCGCTACTATTTCTTTTAAAGGTCAGGGCAAGACTGAATTAACTGATTTAAATTTATATAAAAAGTAAATAGGCTATTCGACAATTTTATTGTAGATGGTAGGTTATTATATTCTTGTGATCCTCTATATAAGAACATTCATCGACAGCATTCACTCTTGGGTTTGGGAATTTTAATATTTCCTTGCGATCGGAGAGAATACGAACGATTACAATATTGAAAAGACTCTTCTAAATAAGGTGGGGCTAAGTTATGAAGGAATTTGTATACCATTATGTTTAAATGTGATTTACGCCTTGATTTGAGAAACTGCCAATCTAGTTTTATATGAATATCATTGTTTGAAACGTGATTAAACGGATTTATTTTTAGAATGAGACGTCCGGCCCTATTTTGTAATTTTTGCAAAAGTTCAGTGTGTTTTTTGCCTGCCAAATCATAAACAATATCTGCATAATCAAAAAGTGGACGGATAATAGAATTGTAAACTATCTTAAGATTGGATTCTGATATGATTCAATAAAGACGTTACAGTCGAATGCTTTTCTCTGAAGCCCGACTGTTGGGTACAAAGTATATTGTTTTCTTTCATGTAAGATTTCAATTGATTACTAACAAGTTTCTCAAGAATTTTCGAAACAGTTGGTAAAATTGATATCGGTCTAAAATTAGAAGGGTCATCTTTGTTACCAGATTTAAATAATGGTATTACTTTAGCAGTTTTAAACTGATTAGGAAAAGCACAATCTAGTAGTGACTTATTAAAGAGATAAGTTAAAGAAGGAACTATAACAGCAGAAGATAATTTTAAAAACTGTGCTGTGATTCCATCAATTCCATAAGAAGGTTTATTTTTCAAGAGATCTATTTCTTTTAAAACAGCTGCCTCTGATAATACTCTAAAATTGAAAAAAGATACGGCTTGATACTCTTGATTAGATATGGATTCATTTGTAATAGGAATTGTGGATGCTAAATGGTTGCCAACGTTTGCAAAATACTCGTTAAATTTTTCACTTGTTTCGAACAAACTTTCACTATCTGTTTGAATTATATTTTTATTACTATTGGTGCGTGGTAATATTTTCTTTTATTTTCAATATCTTTTCCGAATAATATTTTTTCTTTCTTTTCCTTATCTCAAAAGTAACATTATTTCTCAGTTTTCTGTATTCTTTCATCATTGTTTCATCTTTATTTTTCCAAGCTTTTCGCTTTATTTTATCTCTTTCTTATCAATTCAAAAATATATGAATTCATCCATGGAGACTTCTTATTACTAATTTTATTGCTCTTGATAGGCATATGCTGGTTAACAACATTCATAAGTAAAGCCTCCCATTTACTGACTGCTTCACTGATACACGTACAATCAAGAATTTCATGCCAAGGTTGATTACTTAAATCATATAAATAAGATTCTAAATCAAAACCAGAAAATTTTCTATAATTAACAACTCGAGAAGAATTTTCAGTCTTTGGCTTCCATATTAAATAACTTAAAAAGTGATCACTCATTCCAACATGCAAAACACCATGTGATTTTATTTTCTCAATTGAGTTAGTTAACATATGATCAATGAGTGTCATTGTTTTTGCTGTAATCCTGGTATAATCTGTTGTATTAATTTCCTGTAATGAAATAAGTAATGTATATCACTTAAACGTTTTAAATCGGACGATCCAGATATTTTCAGTAAATCACAGTTTGTATCTCACATGACAATAATTGAATAATTAAAAGTATCCAAGAATGATAACAAATTTTCATATTGAAGATATAAATGAACATTGCTATTAGGTGGTCTATACAAAGTAAGAAAATGATTGGATTAGAGAATTTTGGTCGAATAATTAATGGGATGATTTCTAAGTAATTTACAACATCATATTTAATAAGTTCAAAAGACAAAGAATTACGTATATACACGGCCACTCCGCCACCATTCCTATTTCTGTCTTTTCGAACAAGGTAAAAATTATCAATATTTTAATAGTTCACTGTCAAAAATAGAATCGTCAAGGAATGTTTCATTTAATGCAAGAAGATGAATATCGTTACTATGTAAAAACAATTTGATTTCATCTATATTACGGAGAAGACTCCGGACATTAAGATGAGCAAATTTAAGGCCTTTTCCTTTCAAACAGTCAACATTTAAAGGATTTTGAATATTCATTACATGGGTGGAATCATAATCAGATATATCATGAACATTTTGAATATCATTTAAAAAGTCATCATCAGTACCAAAGAAGGGTTAATGGTTAAAAAGACATTTCGAACATTCCCAATTAAAGAAATGGTGAGAAGGATCATTGTAAGTTTTAATACTTATATCAGTGCAACATATATGAACCCACTTTTTGCACTTTGTGCACTGTAATGCCCTATGGTTATTTTTTACAATTTTAAGGCAACTTACACACGAAAAAGTCCTAACCATTTAACAATGCAAATATATATATACTGGAGGCCTAGCCTGTATTGGAACAGCAAGTTATGCATGTGCTAGCCGGTGTGCTAGTCTTTGCGTGGAGGAACATTGGTTGATCAAAGTTCCAATGAGGGTCTGTGCCTGCAGACTAGGATGTATGGGCGTGGCCAAACCATAGAGAACAATCGTACCGTACCAGTTTCTCCAAGGCACCCGTTTGATGCGTGGTTTGCAGTGGTATAAAGACCAGTCAAGACCAGACGAAGTTACATATCTCTTTATCTTCATGGATCTTCATTCATCTTTCAGACAGTCATGCAGGGTCTGGTATCATTTAAATTTTCGGCCAAAATAGAAGTCAATCCCGGAAGTTAATATAGGAATTACTTTCAAGAAAATAAATACATTTGATTTCAGGTTAAGATTTTATTTGAGCTTCTCATTATTCCCTGTTTCATCTTGCAACACGCGTACCCATCGTAGGACCTATAGAGCTAATAGCTCTATGATCTGATCATATGGATCCTACTAGTTCTAGTAGGATCCATGATCTGATCAAGTTCGTAGGTGATACTCCGTGATAGGGGATCTCATTGATCTATGCAGTATTCCCACTTTTTACCGGGCTTATTTTATTACCTGATCAAATAGGCCAACATTAAATGTTTTGGCTGTTATTGATGACATAGACATACGAACGTTTAATGTATGTATGAATAAATAAAGTGGATTCAAAATGATTAGGAATAGTCAGTGCCCGGGGGGGGGGGCACTTCCATTCACGAGTGGATACCATGCGCGACCAAGGGGTCTCGAAAAGCACCCTAAACACGTAATTTCCATATTCTGAAAATGTACCCCTTAACAAGTATTGGCGTGTGAATTACCCTATCCTTAACAAGTATTGGAAGCAAAACGATACTCTTGGCAAATATTCCCTGAATGAACCCCTAAACAAGTACAGGAATGTTTATTGTTAGGGGTCCTTCGGTCGTCAGCTTTACGTTATTTGGTTAAGTACGACCCTAGTCTGCTATGCAGACTCTGAATGGCTCATGAGGTGGGATCTGCTACTGGTTTGCGAAGCAAACCAGCCTGAAAGGGCGAGCGTAGCGAGCCATTTCAGACTTCTGCAGCCTCTGTAGACCTAGTCTGCTATGCAGACTCGTTGAATCAGCTAAGGTACACACACTGCAGATGTGGGTCTACATTTGTAGACTAGTACGACCCCACCTTCTACACCTCGCGCAAATCGGACTCTAAACACGAAGTGTTGGGGCAAAAAGGACATCCGGCTTTATAAAACATTTTAATTTTGTTTTATCATCCCCGCAAATTCGACCCTAAACACGTAATTTTCCTAGCGAAATATACCCTTTTTTCATTATTTTTGTGTTTTTGACACCCTTATCACGTTACGTACGTAACGTGCCCTATCGTGAAAAAGACATCCTTTTTACGTGTTTGTTTGGTCGCGCATGGTATCCACTCGTCAATGTAAGTGGCCCCCCGCGCCCCCGGGAGTCGGTGAAATGCACTTCGCCCCCAAACAAACAAAAAACCCTTAATCATTGTTGTTGGGGGATCGCCAAGGGTGGTGTGAAGGCTTGGGAAAATTCCACGCCTCTGATTGGTTGACCAGGATAAAGCGCACGTGCACCGGTACAGCTGGGCCGGTGGATGAACTGCACATAATGCATGCACTGCATAATTGGCGGCGCTGGTATTGCAGTTTCTCGGTGGTTGGGGGAAAACGAAGAGAGGAGCTAACGTATAATTATTTACATGGATTTTGGTCTTTTCTTCATGTTTTGATAATCAAGATTCTGTCCAGCCCTGCTACAGTTCTTCCTATTGTCTTTCATCTGTGGTATGTGTTATTGCTCAGCTCTCTCCGTTAATAATAATAGGTGATGCATAAATGCACATTAAATTAGTTTCCCCTTCCCAGTAATGTCTAGTACCGTAGTCTAGTTTATCGACGTCTGTTAACTGTAAACTTGGTATTAGGACTGCATAAGAGATATATTCTAAGGACTGTGTCATGACTGTGATATATGCAGTGGTTATACTTACCTAACAATATTCGTGTGGTTGTAATTGCCACTAACTTGATTACAAGACAATGCTGTTATAAATGTTAAATTACAATTTAACTTTGGTTTAGACCCTTATATAGCTTCGACATCAGGGAGGAGGCCAGAGGAGGGGGGGGGGGGGATATCAGCAGTGATGGGTGAGTTATTCCTAATGATGTCTCCTTTTCAGTTTTAAGAAGAATTGATTTTTTAGTCGCAAAATTATTAATGTTATGCCATTCAATTTCTTGACTTGATTACTTTGTAATGTATTTTATGAACAAGCAAAATCTTTGACAGTTGCTCCACTCCCTCAGTTCATTACTTCTGACTGTCATGTCCATATTAATTTGAACATGATTTGGCCAAACAAATTCCCGTATGGGGCCTTGTTGCAAAGGTTATCTGTACAAAATGAGTATTTACTAGATGTAAATCAGTCAATGAATTTTTACAAATTAATGTAGAATTTACTTTACCCAAGATTCTGGAAGAATGCTGATGGTGTATGGATCATTTATTTTAGAAAATCTTTATTAGTACAATTGTAGTCCTCATTTTATAATTCGAAATATTTTATCCAGACATGCTATCATGTTCAGAACTTACTGGCCAACTCCCAGCTTTTAATGTACCAAAAGCCTTGTTGCATTCTAAGCAACATTCCATTCAAACTATTTAAGGAAAATCAATATTCATATAAATGTAAATCAATAGAACAAAGTATAACTGAATATTCAAATATACAAACAAAGGATACATTGACTATTCAAACTATATACAAAATCAATCCCTACACAATCATAACATTCATATTCATCTTCATAATTAAAATTGAGTCTGGCATGAGTGATTTATCATTCTCACAACTACCAGTTACATAGTAGTTCACATTATTACTTTAATTAATTACTGAATCTGACATGTAGCATGGAAGTCTAACATCAAACATTAAGGTCTGGGGATGAGGGTGTATGCGTACAGATCTTCAACAGCCATGAATACGGGACTAGTTACGACATTGTAACATTGGCCCGTATTCTGAAGTCAGGTTTAACTTAGACCACGGTCTAACTCTACAAAAATTATGGGAAGCCAAGAAATCAAAAATTAAGTTTATATTTTATATTTCTTATGTGTAATATTTTGTTTCCGTTTGCTTTCATAATGAAGAAAAAACTTCAGTTATCATTCCCAGACAATTGTGATTAATTTGGGTGTCATATGACTGAATGTTTACAGTTAGGGATTTATGCTCCAATTGGCTCTCCATACTTAAACCACAACTTTAAACCTGAGTTTAAGTTGAATCCGACTTCAGAATACGGGCCATTGAGTTGACTAACGTTACATGTAATATCACGACATATTAATCGCTGACTACCTCTTTTATAAGCAAAAAACTCATTATGCAGACTGCAGAGCAGGCAAGGTCTAATCCCACCGCTGCCACCAAAATATATTAATGAGCTAATATAGATAATGTAGTTTATTTAGCCAACTGCATGCTTAGAAAATAATGATCTGGTACTTTAAGAGTTAAATTAACAGGTATTCTGGTGATTGCATTTTTGTCTGAATATAGTCTGAAGTAGTGAGACTGTGACTGGGTCTACACAGAGTTTGGACAGACCCACTCATTCAATGAACAAGGTTACATAGTATGATATCTCAATGTGTGGCAAAGTAAGGGTGGCAATTTTGGCTTATTTTCTTCGTTTCTATGGGACAAATCCTTGATTTTCTTACACTGTCAGTTTCCAATACAGCTATTCATCATACAACTCGGCTCTTATGTAAATTTGATTCTTTAAATTATTTTTTCTTGATTAAGATTAGAGATTGAAAAATTAAAATTTTCTTGCCATATTACTTTCCACCAATAGAGGGCGTACACAAAAATATGCCCAAAATTCAAGTTTTTGAGCGCTCTGGTGAATATAAAAATTATTCCCAAGTTACTAATGAAAAATAAATTGCAACTGTATGGAAATTAGTAATTCTGGTCACAAAAGTGATATTTTAATGATTTTTAAGATTGTGTGCTATGTGCAGCACTGGCATACCATAGTCCGACCTGTAGATTCACCACAGGCAGGGTGGTAGCAGTGAAGTGGACAGACATAGGCCGTGTTTATGCTTCCACTTTTCATGCCAGAATCACGGTTGCGTCCATGCTTACTTTCATTTAAACGCTGTTTCAAAACACCGATCGTAAACTCACAAAAAGGTGCGTTTGTAAACGTTGTTTGACCAGAATCAGGTTTTCTGGGGAAGTATAAACAGAACCACGATCGTAAACATGTTTAAATGACGTCATTTGATACATGCTTCCGGTGAGATGAAAATCCGCGGGCAAATACAGTCGTATTGCTCCATGTTATCTCCACGTAATAACAACAATCGGAAAAAAACTTTCGAAAAAAGGCGCGCCCAATTTGACCTCGCTTTAAGATGCGAAGCCAGCTGGAGATCATGATTTGCTCTGAAAAGTTAAGCATAAACAGCACTCCCAGAACCACGTTTACGATCGGCGTTTTGAATCAACGTTTGAACTCGCTGATTCTGTCCTTGCAATGGAAGCATAAACACATCCATAGTCTTCACTCAAAATATGATATTGGTTGAAGTGTGAAATTTGAGTGTGCTTAATACAGACTAGTCTGAATATGTAACAAATCAATGAAGGTACTTTGAATGACAATAACCTGGATTTTCTGCTAGACTCTAGGCACTGGTATAATCAATGTATGATGTAAGGACTTACATGTGCAAATGATACACCATTTGCCATGGTTTGTTGATAATTTATCCTAGAATTGAATTCATCTTTGGTAATTAGTCTTACTAAAGATTCTGAAGTTTGAAAAACAGGAGCAGAAATATCCACTGTGCATATATATACATGTACATCTCTTATGTAACATCTTTTGTCCTAGTCACACACAAAGAATCTAAATAGAGCTACATGTACATGTATTTGCTTTTTTTCTTCACCGACTCTCTGTTTCAATATGACCGGGCGACTGTGCCAAAAAGAAGATACATGTATATTTCTTTGAAATTTAGAAGTGTCAAGATCAAAGAAGATGTCACCAAATAATGTGATAGACATTTATGACTGCAAATTATTGTAAAGAAATTATTGTGCATTGAGTTTGATTACATCAAGGAGCTTCTGCTCCTTGATTACATGAGGGAATGTTGAAACGCGATCATATGTTAAATATTTCTCTGAAAGTAAATTTGGTAGAATTGATTTTGAATTCTAATCTTTTTCATCATTCACTATTTTTTTTAAAAGTAGTCTAGTGTCTCTTTGAGGTGAATTAACCAACAAAATGATGATTTTTTTTTGGTTTGTCCTTTTCAAATGGTGGTTTACTCTGTATGCCTACTAAATGAATAATCTGATAACATATACAAGAAGCTCTATAAAACAGTGACTTTTTATAAATAGGAATTGAAGAGGCTGTATAATGATCTATTAGTTATTTCTGTCTTGAACCCATAGACATAGTACATGTACTGTATGTTGTATGATTAACTTACAATGTAAAGAGTTGTTATATGACAAAAGTACAAATATTTTGAAAATGGCAGGAAATCATTTGATTTTATGATATTATCTGTTGACTGTTGTTGTTTGTTTCATTGTATTTGTATGGCACACTTTCTTGGGGTTTGTGTTGAGGCTACATGTATGGTTTTCTTGGAGTACATCATATATACCCACTGTCAGGTGCATATGCTGAATGGCACTATATATTGCATAATGGTATCTGTACTCACTGTGTTTTTCTTAAATTTATATTCACATATTGAATAATAAATGATGTTTTTGTGGAATTACATATTGATTTATTATGAAAAGAATAATGGATTTTTCCTTATTCATGCCAGTAATCTGTGACTGACGGAAGCTTTTCAACAATCATTAGAATCAAACCATTGAATATTAGTTCATGGGGAAACCCCATGGTACAATGACGTATCCTGTTTAACTAGAAAGAGAATGATTTGTCTTTTTCTTTCCTGTAAATTCAATGAAATGAGCCTTCTTTTTTTCCATTGACTTGAGAAAAGGGATATATCTTCTGTACTTACATACATATTGACATCATTGCATTGGAAAAGAGAACAGCCTTAAGACACTGTGGTTTTATTATTAATCTGAGGCAGTTACTGAATGATAAAATTGCCGTCATGCATCCAGTCATATGCTTTTTAAACATCCGAGTTCTTTGTTCACCTGCATTGTGTGACTGTCTGCTCCATTTCACATGCATTGTTGAATGTTATACAGATGAACACCTCCCGATCATATATTGAGAGAAAGTAACACCTCTGTAGGAACATTGATTTGTATTTCTAGGAGCAAGTTGAGATAGGGTTGAATTCAGTGATGGGTCCAGTATTTTGAAACGGAGGGGGTGCAAAGAGCAAAGCAAATTTGAATATTGAGAGTCAGAGTGCCTGTCACTTCCAGGCTTGCACCAATGCCTGTCCCTAGTCTGCAGGCACAGACCCTGATTGAAAATTTGAGGCTGTTCTCATTACGCTTTCTAAAACTAGTTTACTAGAAGCTGATTCAGGAAACCACTTTGGAAGATTGCTTTGCTAGCATTCCAACTTGATCACACAAAAGTGGTTTTCAAATTCACTTCACGTTATGGAAACGGTCTCAGTGGGGTGACACGCTTCGCGCGAAATTTGAAACCGCAGCATAGGCATTCTTCACCTGTCATGTGGAGTAGCGTGCTCAAAATGTGCAAAGATCGCTTCCCGAAGAACGGTTGTGTCCTCACGCTAAAACCAGTTTAACGAGGCAAAGCAGTCTTGAAAACTACATCGCGAGGTGGTTTTCCAAACTGGTTTGGAAGATCGCTTCCAAGACCTCTTTGACCGTTCTCACTACACGTTAAACTGGTTTCCACTAAACTAGTTTTCAGTAAACTAGTTTTAGGAACGTAGAGAGAACAGCCTCTTTGATCAACAAGTGTGTCTCCACTCTCCAAGCATAGACTAGCACAACTGAGTGAGAGGCCCTTCAGTACACAAGGCATGAGTAGGCTGCAATTCATACCCTTAACTAATCTTTGCTCTGCCGAAATAATGGTAAACAAAGCAATTGAAAATTGTAATGACACTGTGATTTAAGTTTTTTATTAGTCATTTGTTTTTACTCTTGATCTATTTCTCTTTTTAAATTATATGGTGAAGTAATGAAGCTAATCATTCATTCAGTTTGAGTTCAGCAGCTAGAATGTTTTTATAATCAATATTGAAATAAGTTGCAATAGTTTGGATCGTTGATTCATATTTTCCCAGAATTTACTCAATGGTGATCTATCTTATTTTTATATAGGAAACTAAAACTGGACTTAAGTCAAAACCTAGTGAACTTCCATTTCTATATTTATTCATTACACATTTAATATGGAATCAGTCCTTTGCCTATGTCTTTTAAAAACTGTTTTCTCAACTAGTCCTTGAACATACATCTACATAAATCTTGTAATAATGGCATTCAGAAGTCACTGGGTGTCAAGAAAGTCTGTTGATTTATACACTGTCTTCTAGCTATTGTGTATGATCGATGTTGGGTTGGGCAGAGGATGTGGTGATTTTTTGCACCATCATTGTAGATGAGTCATTCTGTCTTTATTCTCTCTTTATTTTTTTCATTCCAGACACATTCTGTGTATATAACAAGTAACCATGGCAACTGAACTAAGGCTTGAAGATATCCTCTCTGGTCCTTACACCTGGAAATCAATGCGACCTTGTGACCTCTCCAATTGCACCAAAGAGTAAGAGAATCCTATTCAAATGTTATGAAAATTAAACATTGTTTATGAATGAAAATCAATGTGAGATCTACATGTAGAAAATGTAGCATGGAGGTAGAAAGTATAGGCTACCGTACATGTACATCACTCATGAACATGAATTATTTAGGTCTGTTTCTTTCTACCTCCATCAATTAATTCACAGTTCAACTGCACATGAATGACATACTGTCACCTTGTACCACACAACATCTTTCTGATTTTTGGGCATTCAATAGATGTGTGTGCACATTATGTGGTATACATGTATGTGGATATATGATGCACCACGCCGTACACCGGGGTACCGTAGTACCCCGGGGTACGGCGTTGTGCAGCGCCATCTCGTGTTGTAATAGTGTACAGTTACATTGTTGTCATGGTGATCACGGTCGTACGATCAGTGCGACAATCATGACAATGAATGGGGACAATGATCACAACGCCTATTTCCTTTCTTTGATACAATCTAATGCCAATAATACGATCCAATTTCATTCAAATATTCAACTAAATAATTGAATTGAATTGAATTCAAAGACATAAGATCAATAATGACAATTACAGGTATCATTATTGAACAGTGAAGATTAGAACAGAACATGAAAATTAGAATAAAGTTATCATTTGCATGCATTAATTGTTACATAAGATCACTAAAAAGGAAAAAAAAATCTGTACAAAACATTAAAATATACTTGTACACATGTTTTGGTAACCCAGGGTACAGCGCAAAAAATAAAATAAATAATTCAACAAAATGGCAGATTATTATTTGGTACCCCAGGGTACCAAATACTGCATCATATACTGTACTACACATTTTTTGTAGTATGCTGTGTGGGGGATCATGATGGAGATCATACGGGAGAAATATAAAGGGTGATGAGTCATCATCTCAGTATTTTTAATTTTTAAAGGGATGGTCCAGAGTGGAGATATAATATATATATTTCAATAGAGTAAAATTTACAGAGCAAAATGCTGAAAATTTGATCAAAATCGGATAACAAATAAAGTTATTGAATTCTAAAAATTTGCATTATTTTGGTGAAACAGTCCTGCATGTAAATAAATATTTTCTGCTTGCGCTTTGCGCTCACATTATTAATGTAAGGAAGATCTTCAATTATTCATCCTTTTCATGATTTACAAAACATGAATAGAGTCTCGTTTGGTTGGTCTAAAGAAAGGCCTTTATCTAGCAGTGAGGTTATGTTGTGATTTTACACAGACCTTGGCCTTCTCTTTGAAATGTACCGTATTAATTGTAATACACAGCCTGCACGAACAGACCCTTTGTTTTCGCAATTTGCAAAGTGCCTATAGATTGAAGTAGATTCTGTATTGTGGCTGGCTCTTACTTGACACAGACAGAGCCCTTTGGCACACCAGTCTTTATTGCAGACCTACATGTATTATTGTGTCAAATATGAGGCTGTGCTTTATACATTCTAGTGTAATACAGGAAGTGTGATATGAATTTTCGTTCTGAATAATGATACTCTCCTCAACAGAGGCACTAGCCAGAATAAGGAAGTAATCAGTATTACCCAAAAATGATTCTAATACTTGAAGGTCAAGTCCACCTCAGAAAAATGTTGAATTGAATAAAATGAGAAAAAATCAGACAAGCATAATGCTGAAAATTTCATCGAAATTAGATGTAAAATAAGAAAGTTATAGCATTTAAAAGTTTTGCTTATTTTTACAAAATAGATATATGCACAATTTAGTCACATGCAAATGAGAGAATCGATGATGTCACTCATTATTTCTTTTGTTTTATATTGTTTGAATAATACAATATATCAATTTTTACCGATTTGACAATATAGACCACATTGACTGAACCATAAAATGTTAGAAAATAGTAATTCCTTATGTTCAGGGTGAAATAAAACTTTGTTTTGACACAGGACAATGAGGAGAATATCAGAATATTTCATGTCTCATATAATAAAATACAAAAGAAATAGTGAGTGAGTGATGTCATCACTTCCCTCATTTGCATACGGACTGTGATGTGCATACATGTATAACTATTTTGTGAAGTCAAGTGTTCAAAACTTAGAATTGTCATAATTTTCTTATTTGACATCTGACTTTGATAAAATTTTCGGTGTTGTGCTTGTTGGACTTTTCTCTTTCTATTGGAATAAACCTATTGTTGGGATGGACTTATCCTTTAATGATACAGTAAATGATGCTGAAGGGGGGGGGGGAGGGGGCTCATTGAATCATATTTCCCATTGACACATGAATTACATGAACCTGTCGTGAAAGACCATCCTCTCATGAATAAAGAAATACTTTTCTTGTATCCCTTGGGCAGTCTTTATATGTTTTGGCAAACATATTGCATGTACATATATGTTTTAATTTATCTTGATTATTTTATGTGTCATTACAGGGAAATCTTAGCTTATTTTGAGAATAGTTACAGTTTGAATGAGAGCATCTTTGCTGCTTTGAGAAGTAAGTATCAGATTTTGTAGATTTTTTCTATAACAATATAATGAGAAGAATAACAGAAAATTACTTCAGAAAAAAATGTTTGTCTATAAAAAACATTTTAAGCACTTTAATTGTTCAGCTGAATGATTTATTGCTGATGCAAAGAAGAACCATAATATATTAATTCTTCCAAATGATAAATTTTGGGTGAACAGTATGGTTTGTTTTATCTATCTATCTCCCTACATGTTTAATATCCTTTTGACTTGTAATATGGATCTTTTTTTAAAGATAAATTTATTATGCAGGGGTAAAAGCATGTTTACACTTGATTGATTGATTCCATTAAAACAAAGACAAATCAATATAACATCAATTGTGGGGATCGTAAATTGTGCAAGTAATTGTTTTTATAATAATGCTCAGGACTATCTATTCTAGCATTTATTTATCTCTCCTCTATTCATCAGCAAAAGATGCTTTCTACAGAGCACCAGATAGACTTCGCCTTCCACTCATCTTTTACTTTGCCCATACTGCCACAGTGTACATCAACAAGCTTATGTTGGCTGGACTTATTGAGGTATGAAGCGCTAAATCTCTTTGGGGGTGGGGGGGAGGGGATGTGGCGAGGTGTATTTGGTACTTACTTTTTCTTAACTTACTTGCAAAAAGTAGCATAAAGGGCCGTCTGCACCATCCCGAGTTTTCAAATTAGCACGCTATTTCTGATCTGGCAAATTATCCCGATCTGAACAATCTCGAGATTATTTGCAATGCAGACGCAATTATCGCGCTATTTCGTAGGATTAATCTCAAAATTGCAATCCCAAGTCAACTTGGGATTATTTGCAAAATAGCGCGCTATTTCACGAATTATCGCGCTAATTCGTAGGTGCAGACGCACTCGGGATTATTTATACACGGCAATGCATCGATGCCTCGCTCGAGCAGGAATTGCTCTTCTTGCGATGGTGTAGACGGGGTTTCTTGAATCTCGAGATTAATCGCGAAGAGGGCCGATCGGGGTAAAATCTTGAGATTGGGCAAACTCGGGATGGTGCAGCACCGCCTTAAGAGAGATGGATGGGTCTTTGTGGATTGTGTTCTGTATTCTAGCATGCATGACACAGCAGGTTTTAAATTATTTTTGTATGATTCACAAAGTTTGAATATATCACTCTGTCAATATTTATATGAATCATGAGCAAATGTTATCCCGTATTTTAAAACAGTTTGTTATTACATACTTGTCAACTATGTCAAAGTTTGGCAGGTTCTTTTTTTGCCAGGTTGTCAGTGTAAGGTGCTGGGTCATCTTGATTGGTCTTACTTACATTCAACAATCTGTTGCAAGCTTTGTTATACCTGCATATCATAACAGAAAAAGTGGTCCTGTATTTACCAAATCCTCACAATAAAGACAGGCAGCTCTGTCTACATCCCCCAGAGCAAGGTTTGATTATCATTATGATGTTTAAAAGATCTTGCCATCCATAGTAACTCCAGTTATTGATAGAGTCTTGTCTGCAATACAAGCCTCTGAGTAAACCATCCAAGCAAATATTATGCAACTCTTACTTTGTTGAATAGGAGTGACCTTTTTTCATATTCTGTGCTGGTTGCCTAGTGCACTGTCCTGTTATTTACTCCTGGTAATTATCTCACTTTCTTACAGGTGGCAAATGAATGAAAAAAAATAAGTTTCAGAATTCTAAGTAGCTAGATTTCATTAGAATTCACAAACTGTGTACTATGATTTTAGTGATTTCAGGGCTTTTGTCTTACATTTTGCTCTTGTTAATAATAATACATGTATCTGCACACATGAGCATTGATTCCAATGAGCTAAAATTTGTCTCTACTTCTTCTCCTCCCTCATCAACAATTTTATTTTTAATGCTATAATATTTTATAGAACTAGACTAATGTGTGGAAGTAATTGCTTCATGAGTATCTCCAGTCAGTTTGATGCAATTTATTTAATGTGGTTTATATGAATGTTTGTGTCCTGAGAGAAAGTAATTTCTACCTCCTATCCTCTGGTTTCCACTTTCCACATACTGTAATTCTGCTAGTTTGGCGGTCCCATGACATTTGCACAGATAACAATTGCTCTGCTGTACATAATGGAATGACCAACTTCAACACTGGGTTTAACACTATACCCTAATCCTAACATAAAACCCAATTGCAACCCTAACCCCAATGCTATCACATGAGCAGATGTGTCGCCAGTTTTTCATTACCATCCAATTATAGGTATTGTATTAACTCCAGGCTGAAGATATTTATATCTGATTAAATAGAGTAAAATTCACAGAGCAAAAAAAAAAAATTCATCAAAATTGGACAACAAATAACAATGTTATTGAAATTAAAAATTAAGCAATATTTTGTTAAGACAGTTATACAGTATGCACGTCATGAATATTCATCAGGTGGGCTGTCACATCCCCACCTTCCTTTTTAAAAAAAATGTTATTACAAGAAATCATCATTGTTTCATTTTTACATACATAAAAGATGTGTCTCCATTACAATGAAATAAGTTGCAGCAATAAACATTTAAATGCAAAATGCATGTAATCATTTGTCTATCCAATTGTTTTAGTTCTTGGTATCTACATTTTGAATAAACCTAGTATGTATATGTAATTTCATGTAATAGAATACAGAAGAACAAGTTGGGATACAACATCATAAATTTTCTCATTGAATATTCATGAAGACATGCATGTTTCACCAAAACAATTCAAATCTTTAAAATTGAATAACTTTGTTATTTGTTATCCGATTTTGAACAAATTGTCAGCATTTATTTTGCACTGTGAATTGTACTGATATATAAATATCTTCAGCCTGGACCATCCGTTTAAGTCTATTGCTTGTTGCCAAGCAAATTTCCCTTTCTGTACTCTCTACACCTATCATAGTGATATTTCTCTTTAGTGTTGATTAATTGTAGTGTTCCTGTATAGTCCCCCTTGCAAATAAAAAAGAAAAAAAAACGAACACGAAAAGAAAACACTGTGGTTACAATGTATCTAAAAGGTGAATGTTGATAATGTTAACATTAATGTAAATATTTGAGCAAACTATGCTAAAAGTGCTGAATCATGTTACTTGTTTGAATATGCTTCGTGGGAAGCCTAGCAAGCCTAACTGGTAGAAGTATTAGAAGAATATTATTCATTTTCGTAGAAAATGCCTTTAGAAAAAAAAACATTTACAGGACTCCACACTAACCCATTTTTTCTACTGGTCCAACCTTTTCAGGTCGGACCAGTAGATACCCAGTTTTTCAAATTTTTACTGGTCCGAACCTAAAATCTACTGGTCCCCCAAAATAAAGAAAACATTAAAAAAAAGGCGCAAGTTTATTTTTCTAGCCTTTCGTTCCCCCCCAAAAAAAAAATAAAATGAAGGAATGAAAGACAAAAAGAAAGCAAGACAGAAACAAAGAAAGAAAGAAAGAAAGAAAGGAAAGAAAGAATAAAAGAAAGGAAGGAAGGAAAACAGAAAAAAAGAAAGAACTAAAGAAGGAAAGGAAGGAAGGAATAACGAAGGAACAAAAATAAGAAAGAAAGAAAAAAGAAATGAAAGAAATGAAGCAAGCAATACAGAAAGAAAGAACAAATCCAGAAAGTAGTAAAAGAAAGAAAGAAGCAAAAAAGAAAGGTAAAAGGAGATATGGAGAGGACAAAAGAAAGAGAGAGAGAGGAAGGATTGAAAGAAGGAAGAAAAGAATTAAGGAAGAAATAAAGGAAAGGTAAAATGATAGATAGATAGAAGGAAAGAAAGAAAGAAATAAAGGAAAGAAGAAAGGAAGGAAAGAAGCAAGCAATATAAAAAAGAAAAGGTAAAAGAATAGATGAAAGGAAGAAAAAAAAAGAAAGACTGAGAGACAAAGAAAGGAAGGAATGAAAGAATAAAGGAGAGAAAGGAAGCAAGCAGTCAAAAAAGAAAGGAAAGGTAAAGGAAGGGAAAAGGGAAAGAACAAGACAGAAGAAAGGAAGGAATGAATGTAAGAAAGAGAGGAAGAGCTGAAAGAAGAAAGAAATAAAAAACAAGAAAGGGATGGAAGGAAGAAAGTAACAAAGAATGAAGGAAAGAAAGGAAGAAGAGAAGAGATGAATATAGAATGAATGAAGTCAAGAATTAAAAAAAGAAAAATATCAAAAAAAAGAAAGGAAGGAAGAAAGGAAGAAAGGAATGAAGGAAGGAAGGAAGAGAGAGAAAAAAGAAATAGAGAAAAATATTTTCAAAAGGACAGAAAGAATGAAAGAACGGATAAAATAAAAGGGAAATTAAAAAAGAAAGACAGGAAGAAAAAAATGAAAGAAGAGAGCGAAGAAACAAAGAAAGATTGAAAGAAAGAAGGAAAGAAAGATAAGAAGAAAACAGAGGAAGAAAGCTTAAACTATCATCATAAATAATATTTATCAGTTTCTTTTTGGCTCAAAATAGCTAGGAAAGAAAGTCAGAAACCATGTGTATCAACACACACATAAATGCATATGTGGGGCTATTATGAATTCAGACAATATCACCCGAAACCCGATCTGTTTGAACCAAAACAGAAGTGAAAATTTCTCCTTTTACTGCTTACAAATGACAGAGTTATTCCAATTTTTAGGAAATACGGACATTATAAGAGCCTCTCATGAGTATGAACTGTAAATTTTGACAGTTCTGTGAGAGATTTCTGCCAGAGTTTAGCCAAGCTTCGTTCGCGCAGCCAGTAGAGAATTTACTACGTGGGCTGTGTGGCTGGCTACATGTACACTGTACACTTACGTGCGATCCATTCTGTGTGTATTCTGTGTGTGAATGGGAGAATTTAACGGGGGAAAATAGTTTGCAGTGAATTTGAACATTTCTGGAAAAGTTATTGGCCCAACAATGGATTTTATTACTGGTCATGTCGGACCCTTAAATCTTGCTATTTTTGGAAAAATTACTGGCCCGACAATGATATTTTTTACTGGTCATGTCGGACCAGTAAATCTTCCTATTTCTGAAAATCTACTGGCCCAACAGGGATTTTTACTGGTCTGGGACCGTCGGACCGCCGCTAGTGTTGAGCCCTGCGTTTTAGCCAAATGCTTCATTGGACATAATGAAAATGTTGATTATCATCTTGATTGTTGTAGGTCTTGCAATTATACACTTTTTTTACATTTGAAACATTTATTATTCATTGATTATTACTTTTATTTAAAATTTTTGTTTGTACTTTTTATGTGTTGATTGATTAATTAATACATTTATTTATTTTATGTATGTATTTGTTCATTCAATCATTCATTTACATTGATTTATTTATTTTATTCATTTTTTGAGGGATGGGGGCAAGCTAGTATAACATGGAAAGGAGCATCATGAAGAGTCCATGTCCTTGAAGACTTTTACTGTGTGCTTCTCTGGCGTATTTCCTGTTGCCTCCACTTTTCAAAATTAACCCATTGCCTATTGATTTGATCTCCTGGTGACCATTTCATGAAAGGACTCCCCCCTCACATATATTGGTGGTATGGAGACGTGCCGCTTTGATGACCCTTTTTTTTTTTTTTTTACTTCATTTATTCATATTTGGCTGACATTTGTTTTTGTATGACATGCTAGAGTATAACAAGTTTGTTTCTCTATAGAAGTTTGCTCAGCATTTGGTCCAGTAATACTTTAAAACATGTGTTTGTGTGGTTCGTGGTTGTGGTATGCAAAAGAGTATAGTGCAAACATAATAAGTAACCACCATGAACTATTTCATTTGTTACACGTACATGTACTGTACAAGTAAGTGTATATTAATGCAACTTTACTGCGAATCAAATTACTCTTTCTAATACAATTTCCAAATGGCTGCTAAACAAATAGATGGTTTATAAATGATTTATGAATAGCGCAAGGACTTGACTTTTATTTGTAAGGGTATTGAACTAAAGGTTGCACAGGAATTAGTTTTGGAGTTTGTGAGAGCTGAGTTCCACCACCCCATCTTTACATTTGAGTCTGAAGCCACTTTCATACTGACAGCTGAAG